>NW_017670792.1:201003-243549 GCF_001879085.1 Nicotiana attenuata
GCGAAATGGCAAATCTTGCTTACGGAATTTGATATTGTCTATGTGACCCGGACTGCAATGAAAGCATAGGCGTTGGCCGATCATCTGGCCGAGAATCCAGTCGATGAAGAATATGAACCTTTGAAAACATACTTCCCTGATGAAGAGGTAATGCATGTTGATGAATTAGAACAAGTCGAGAAGCCAGGATGGAAACTGTTCTTTGATAGGGCTGCCAATACTAAAGGCGTCGGGATAGGAGCAGTACTGATTTCTGAGACAGGGCAACACTACCCTGTTACGGCTCAACTTCGTTTCTATTGCACCAATAACATGGCCCAATACGAGGCGTGTATCTTGGGTTTGAGATTGGCTATAGACATGGGTGTCCAGGAAATCTTGGTCATGGGTGACTCGGATCTTCTGGTTCACCAGATTCAGGGAGAATGGGAGATACGAGATTTGAAGCTCATACCGTACCGGCAGTGTTTACATGATCTTTGTCAACGGTTTCAATCAATAGATTTCAGGCATATCCCAGGGATTCATAATGAAGTTTCCGACGCTTTGGCTACTTTGGCGTCAATGTTGCACCATCCAGATAAGGCTTATGTGGACCCTTTGCAGATTCAGGTCCGAGATCAGCATGCCTATTGTAACATGGTGGAAGAAGAACTTGATGGTGAGTCGTGGTTCCATGATATCAAAGAATACCTCAGGATGGGAGTATATCCAGCACAGGCCATAGGGGATCAAAAGAGATCGATTTGACGCTTGGCAAGCGGATTTTTCTTCAGTGGAGGAGTGTTGTACAAAAGAACTCCAGATCTTGGCTTATTGAGATGCATAAACGCTAAACAGGCTATAGTTATCATGACCGAGGTACATGCGGGAGTTTGTGGACCTCATATGAATGGATATGTATTGGCAAAGAAGATTCTTCGAGCAGGTTATTATTGGCTTACTATGGAACGGGATTGCATCAGTTTCGTGTGCAAGTGTCATCAATGTCAGGTACATGGAGATTTGATTCATTCTCCACCTCTGAATTGCATACAATGTCGGCACCATGGCCCTTCGTTGCTTGGGGAATGTATGTCATTGGACCGATCGAGTCAGCGGCGTCAAATGGGCACAGGTTTATTCGGGTAGCCATTGATTATTTCACTAAGTGGGTTGAGGCGAAAACTTTCAAATCTGTGACCAAGAAGGCAGTGGTTGATTTTGTGCATTCAAATATCATCTGCTGGTTCGGAATCCCGAAAGTAATCATTACGGACAATGGTGCCAATCTCAATAGCCATCTGATGGCGGAAACATGTCAGCAGTTTAAGATCACGCACCGCAATTCCACCCCCATATCATCTTAAGGCGAATGGAGCGGTCGAAGCAGCTAATAAGAACATCAAGAAGATACTTCGGAAAATGGTGGAAGGGTCCAGACAATGGCATGAGAAGTTACCCTTCGCATTATTAGGATACGGCACTACTGTTCGCACTTCAGTAGGGGCGACTCCTTATTCACTGATGTACGGCACAAAGGCAGTAATACCCACAGAAGTTGAAATCCCATCCCTTCAGATTATAGCCGAGGCGGAAATTGATGATGTGGAATGGGTCAAAGCTCGCTTGGAACAATTAAGTTTTATTGATGAAAAGAGATTGGCAGCAGTATGTCACGGATAGTTGTACCAACAGAGAATGGCAAGAGCATATAACAAGAAGGTGCGTCCGCGGAAATTTGAAGTAGGGCAATTGGTGTTGAGACACATCTTACCTCATTGGGCTGAAGCCAAAGGAAAGTTCGCCCCGAACTGGCAAGGGCCATTTGTTGTAACCAGAGTGTTGTCCAATGGCGCATTATACCTGACAGATGTGGAAGGGAAATGTGTGGAAATGGCTATCAACTCTGATGCGGTCAAGCGATACTATGTATGATTTCTTTGTTCAAATTATACTTCATTGTATTTGGCATATTTTGTTTGAGACTGAGATGATGAAGGCATTTTGTTCTGCTATCCAAATACTTTATCCTTTGTTACCCCTTTTGAGCCTTGTTTTATTTTCTTTCGTACCCCTCTTTCGGAATCAATAACAAAACTCGGAAGCACGAGCTGGGAAGATCAGCGGAGAAACAAGAAGAACAGTCCAAAAGAAAAAAAAGAAAAAAAAAGAGAAGAAAAGAGAAAAGAAAAGAAAGAAGAAGAGAAAAGAAAAAAAAAAAGAAAAGAAAAAAAAGAAAAGAAAAATGAAGAAAAGAAAAGAAAAGGAAAAAATGAAAAGCAAGAAAAGAAAAGTGGAAGAAAGGGACGATCACAACAACAAAGTAATGGCCTGAACTACGTTTGACTTGATCCCGAAAGGGTACGTAGGCAGCCTCTCTCTGAGGTTCAGTCACACCAAAATAAAATCCAAAAGTTCCCCAAGAAAGAAACTGGGGCAGAATTGTGGTTGTTGTAAGAGAGCTGATTCCGAAAGTTGTAATTTTGAACCCATGTTAAATTGTTTTAAGCCTTTTATACCCTTCTTTCTAAACCCCGTCCAAAAGCCTGCATTACGGTCCAAAGAAAGACATTCCGATCAGTCTTCAAGACATACCAATATGAGCAAGTTAAAACTGATTCATGTCAGGGGCAACACTCCGGTACAAGAAGAAAGATGATGAAAATGAGAGAGTCTTATTGGTGAAAACCCTCACGGGCACCGTAAGGCGAAGGGGGTTGAGAGAAATCAAGATGAGAGAGTCTTATTGGTGAAAACCCTCACGGGCACCGTAAGGCGAATGTGAGTTTTCAGCTGGGCAAACGAAACAAGTCTAGGTTTGAATGCCGCTCAAGTCATGGCAAAAAGAGCGAGGTTTGGGTTTGGGTGAAAAATCGGGTTGGAAAGTCCAGAAAGGCAGAATGTGGAAGTTGGAAGCTGATTGGCTGGACAGACTAGGCCAGATAATCCAAAATGCGTGGCAGAACCAGTGGCACCAGTTGTTCCACTCAGATAAGTCTTCCTCTCTTCCTTCTTCCCTACAAATCATCCGTCTTCGGATTCTCTTTATCCTTGATCATCGAGGTCATTGCATTTCATTTTCTTGAGGTCTGTCTTTAAGGTCAGTTCAAAATAAAAGGGAGGAATAACTACCAGCTTCCCAGTTGTACAAGATAACAGGGCCGAAAAATACCCAAGATGGCAAAGTGCGAAGTAAGACATAAAAGAAACACCGAAAGTTTCATTGGTGAATTGATTGGATAGTCTTGTGGAAGAATCAAAGTCTCAGATAGAGGGGTTAGAAACACAAAACAACAATACGGGATAGAGTACTCGGGTCATCAAAGTTAGGGGACTGAAAGTCAGTCAGGAAGTCGAAGGGTTTCAAGGCAAGTCCAGGGAAGCAAGTCGGAGTAGAACCAGGAGCAGGGACATACCCAGCAAGAATGCCAGCAACTAACCACCATTTTATATTAACAAATTTTCTTTGATTGAAACAGGGGCAGGAATTTCGGGGGAACTCTCTGTATGGGAAAGAGCAAGCACCAAAATAGGTTTGACGGTAAGTTTTCAGGACCCTCCTGGAAATGGGACTTAGTTTAAATTTCAAAATAATCATGAGTAGTATAATTTAGCATAAATGTACCCCAAAGGAATATAAGTTGGTTCCAAAGTTTGCTTGTTTAAGATAAGATTTAGTTAGGAGCTTTCAGGACCCTCTTGGATAATGGGATGTAGTTTTAAAGTTTGTTTAGATAACAAGATGTGGTGGAAGTCGTACTTGCAATAGATATAGCTTAGGTTAAAACCGCCTTTTAACTAGAAGTTGTCAGGACCCTCCTGGATAATGGGAAGTAGTTTAAGACCTTTTAAATAACAAGTGTAGTGGGAGTAACACCTTTAGAGGATATAACTTAGGTTCGTAATTATTTTTTCAGTTTAACACTCACCCATGTGCCCAGCCACCAAACTGGGGCAAAAAATTCTCTTTGTTTGTCTATTTTTGTTGCAATTAGGAGCCCACCTGGATAACAAGGGAATACTTTTCAAGTTCAGCAATCAGGAGCCCACCTGGAGAACAAGGGAATACATTTCAGTTTTAGCAGTCAGGCGCCCACCTGGAGAACAAGGGAAGTATTATTCCAATTTTAGCTTTCAATTTTTAATATTTGATAACATGCTATACCCAGCCACCAAACTGGGGCAGAAAATTTTCTCTGTTTGTCTACATTGTTGCAAGCAAGAGCCCACCTGGAGAACAAGGGAATACATTTCAAGTTTCAGCAAGCAGGCGCCCACCTGGAAAACAAGGGAATACTTTTCAAATTCAGCAAGCAGGAGCCCACCTCGAGAACAACGGAATACTTTTCAAATTCAGCAAGCAGGAGCCCACCTGGAGAACAAGAGAATACTTTTCAAATTCGGCAATCAGGAGCCCACCTGGAGAACAAGGGAATACATTTCAAGTTTCAGCAGTCAGGCGCCCACCTGGAGAACAAGGGAAGTACAATTCAAGTTGTAGCTTTCAATTTCAATATTGGATAACATGATGTGCCCAGCCACCAAACTGGGGCAGAAATTTTCTTTGTTTGTCTATTTTGTTGCGGTCAGGAGCCCACCTGGAGAACAAGGGAATACTTTTCAAGCGTTGTCATCAGGAGACCACCTGGAGAACAAGGGAATACGTTTCAAGCGTCAGCAGTCAGGAGCCCGCCTGAAGAATAAAGGCACATATTTCAAACTTCAGCAATCAAGCATCACGCGGAGGAATGGCGAAACATATCCGATCACAATGCAAGGCAACAACGCAAGAATTCCATCGGAAGAATACAAGTTCAAGGCAACACAAGAGCAAGTTTGAAGACATAGATAGGACCCTTCTGTAATTCATAGATCAAAGCCTAGGCTAGCTTCTTTTTATTTTGACACGGTGTAATAAGGAGGTCAGTGAGCAGTAGCAGCAACAACAATAGTGAAAATCACAGCTCCCAGCTACCAAACCTTCCAGAACTACACTGACCTGATTCCTTTATAGCCAAGGATATGTAGGCAACCTTTGAAGCAGGGTTCGGTCAGACGGTTTTCAAAATGCTTCTCATGGAGTGCTGAGCTGGCAAAAATCCCTCATGTTGCTCATTTATCTTTGCACGAAAACTCTTCGTGTTTTCGGGCAAAGAGGGGCAGCTGTGAGCACGTGATTTTTGCCATGCTTAAATCACTCCTATAAAATTCCTTAGAATTAGGGTTTTTCTTTATTATTTGAATTTTTAGGAATTAATTGCATGATTTTGTGTTTTGTTTGCCTTTTGTGTGCATTTCAAGTTGTCATAAAAAAATAAAAATTACAAAAATAGTACACTTGCATTTAGAATCTCATTTCAGTATTTCTATTAGTCAATTAACATTACAAAAATGGAGAAAAAATAACAAAAATAGTCCTTTTACATTTTTTCCTTTAATTTAATTTTTGTTTAATTCTCTTTTGAAATTAGGATCTAGTTAATCTTAGGAAATTTAATCAGTTTAATTTTAGATTTAAATCAGGTTTATTTTATTTTGTATCCAACAAAATCAAAATCAAAATAAAATAAATAATTTTGAATAAAAGGAATTGAAAAGAAAAGAAATAAAGGATCAAATAGGCTGTTTATTTAATTTGGGCCAATGTTTGAATTAATAACACTACCCAGGTTAAAGCCCCAAATTCAGCCCACCCCGCCTCAGGAAACCCGGTCCAGCCCCTTCGTAACAAAACGGCGTCGTTTCATAGGAATTAATCTTGGCCGTCGAGGATCTTTGATCCTACGGCCAGGAACTAGGGTAGTTTTGATATATCAGTGTCGGATCCCCTACCCCCTACCCTCTCTCCGTCTCTCAGAAGCCCCACACACAAACCCTAATTCTTCACCGCCTTCCGCCGCAAACCGCCGCCGAAAATCGTCTCCACCGGCGGTGAAGCTCCGATGAGCCCCAAATTTACACCCCAAGACCTCCTTCCCCTCCTCATCTGGAATTCGGCCATGTTTTTCCTCAAATCATCTCCCAGCTCCTCCAATATTCAAAGACAGCGTCGCCACCTCCGCCGCCCACGGCGGTGCCGTTACCCTTTCCCCACCAAATTAACACCAAACACTCCCCTCTTTCCCAATCTCCATTCCTTACGCCTCAAATATGGCTAGATTTCTTCGAATCTTAGATCAGAAACACCGAACCCTAGAGCGCCGTCTTCAAATCCTCCACCACCGGCCGGCGGCGCCACCTCTGTTCAACTCCAAAATCACACCCTATAGTCTCCTGGGTATCCTCATTCTGAATCCTTAACCAAAACCTCTCGAATCTAAGTAGAATTGGGAGAATTTCAGATCTAGGGTTTCAGAGGTTCAACCTCTTTTGGGGATTTCAAGCGCTCACTTGATTTTAGAATAATGCTACATGTCTAAACATTAATTGGAAGTTAAATTCGAGGGCGGTTCAGTTGGAGAATTAAGTCAGTGAGTTTTCTCTCAGGTTTCTGATTTTATTTTTGTTAGTTTACATTTTTCTTTTGATTCAATCTGGTTTGATTTCTGAACCGTTGAGTTAAGCTGTGTGCATAATTGAATTTGTTCTTATGTTTTTTTTAGTTTAAACACAATCTTGTTCCTGTTTTCTTCTCTTCTTCTTTTGTGATGTGTGAATTAATCCCATGTTCATGTTTCCCGTTTAGTTATGTAATTTGAGCCTGTTTTTCTTAATTTGTCATTTGCTATTCGGTTCTGATTTTGGTTTACGTATTCTGATCTGTTTTGTTTGATTCTAGTTGTTTGTTTGAGTTTAACTGGTTTTGATTCCTGATTTTAGTTTGATTGTTAGTTTAAGTCTTTGATAATCTGTTTCGATAAATCATTAATTAGTTTTGTTAGGTTTGTCTGAATTGTTTTCTGGTACTATTTTAGGTTAATCCATAATTGTTATCAATACTGCTCTAATCCAGTGCCCAGCTCATGTTAGCTGTTATAATTAGGTAAATTGGGTTGTAGCTGATAGTTTTAATCAGGGAAGAAGGGGTTGGGTTCAACTAGTATAGAATTTGTAATTTTAGGTNTAGCACATGGTAGTTGAAGCTAGAATCTTCTAGGGCCTTCCAAAGTAGGACTTTAGTGTAATTCCAGTAATTGTAGTGTATCAACTTGTGACACAAGTCAGAAAATAAAGGACCAAACTGAATAAATAAAAGAGGGACTGGGTTGCTCTCATTTCGCCTATAAAAGGCAATATATACTGCCTTGATTCACAAGTTTCAGCCCCCTAAAATATTCTCTCAATTTCCAGATCTGAAATCTGAAACTCGAAAATCCAAAAACCAAAAATCAAAACAGTAGAAAACTAAAAACTCTTCCATTGAAGGCTCTTTATTCTAGTTTGTTTGCACCTGAAACAACATAAATTTGCTCTTAAGTATTCAGTTAATTGAGGTTTAGCAGATCTTGAGGTCCTTTGAGGCGTATTTGGTTTGATCCGAGTTGGTTAACTGGTTGTTTGCTAGAATCGTTAATTACTGGGTTGATTTATGCTGGTGGTGTCATTTTGGGTTTAAAACTGCATTTGCTTTAAATATCAAATCCTCCTGTTGCTAACGAGCTGATCCTTGCTGATTTGAATCCAATTCGCTGCTGCTGTTGCGTTTACTGTTGCTGACTGCTCCTATTTCTCATTGTATTTCCATTACCAGGTACACGTCTTGAATCTCACTGTTGTGTAGACCTTCAGCTGAAACATGAATGAAGGGGAAGCCTCTTTTGATGAAATTTCCAGTTGATTTATGGATTTCAATATAGCTTGATTGTAATAATTGGACTGGTGAAGTGTTATGTAAAATTTTGCTCATTTGAATTATTAAGTGTGTGCTTGAGTATTTGTATGGCTAAGGTCTCAGCTGTAGCATAGGTAATGCCATTGTATAGTTTGAAACGTGAAATTCAAATATTGAACGCGAAGTTCCAAATTCCGGTAGATTAGCTGTTTCTCATTACGTTGCTTCATGTATTAGAACAGGTGATGGTAGCATTTAATGTTAATTGAATATTGTTGGGTCTATTTTGTTTCCCAATCAGCTTTACACCTTTAGTAATGTCTACGAATTCACCAGTAGCAAATAAATAAAATAATACGAGTCTTAAACTATAATTCGAATGATCAATGCTTCCTCAATTTGAACATGTGAATAATGGGTTTCCTTGTGATAAATGGTTTAACACACTTCGAGTGACGTGAAGCACTTTTAGTGAATACTTGCTTAAATTGAATTGAAGTTTGGTCTGGTTTAATAGTTTGGGCTCAACAGCCCATTTTCAGAAGCGTAAGCTTCAGTGCCTCAATGAGTGGCCCAGGTTCAGTTCGAATGCCTGTGTACGTTTGGGCCTAGGTCAAGGCTTGTGACCAGCCATTCTTTGATGTAGGCCTGAATGCAATTTTCCTTCTGGTTTGCTTTAATACAGTAACAAATTCATTAGGACTCTTTTTATTATTAGAGACAAATAAAAATAGAAAAATCATAGTTGCTTTAGGTTTGCCTTTAAAATAATAAATGAGATGAGCCTCGCTAAACAAACATGCATAAGTTGCGGGGCCCTTAATAAATATTGTATTAGAATACTTAGAATTCGGGATGGGCCATTTAGTGAATTTCACGGCCTTCCCCAAAGATAATAACGCGTTAGTCGCTTTAGGCGCATTTTTAATAATTTTACCTTCTTAAATACGGGTGCACATTTATGTGACCCAAATCTAAATCTCAACGAAGTCGAAATGTATCAAAAATCACGGGTGCATTTATGTGACGCGGTTCGAGACATGTTTTCACGAAGTTGCAGTTCTCTTAAAATAATAATAATAAAAACGGTTCAAAGTTAAAAACACATAGGCCAAAACATGTACTGAAATCAAATAAATAAGCCAAATATGACAGTTGAGCGACCGTGCTAGAACCACGGAACCCGGGAATGCCTAACACCTTCTCCTGGGTTAACACAATTCCTTACTCGGATTTCTGGTTCGCAGACTGTTAACAGAGTCATAATTTCCTCGGTTCGGGATTCTAAACCGGTGACTTGGGACACCATAAATCTCCCAAGTGGCGACTCTGAATCTTAATAAAAATCCCGTTCCGATTGTCCTTTAATTGGAAAAACTCCTTTACGCCCTTCACGGGGTGTAGTAGAAAAAGGAGGTGTGACAGCCGTACCTCTCGTACAGATAGTCGAAAGGAATGTAAGAGTCCTTCAAACAAGTCAAGTCTGGGTTTTTCTTCAGTCCCATCATCTTGAGGAAACCCTACCCTTGCGATTTTCTGGCATAAGCATACCCGGAGTCTCCCAAGGAATACCTGCTAACCCTCCTATTGCTTCGAGCAGAGGTGTCATTTCAAGATCCCCAAAGCGAAACACTGATCTATCACTGTCCCAGAATAAGGTTGTAGCCTCTATGATTTTGTTATCAGGCTGGATTTCCAAAAGAGAAGGTAAATTCCCCAAATATTTGCAGACGAGATTCTGGTCACTGGAGTGAAGGTCTTCCCACCAGTTTAGCAACCTTAGGTGAATGTTGGTTACCATGCCGACTCTGGGGACTTCGTGCCTCATTTTCTACAAAATAAAGTGTAAGACCCTTACCCCACCGGACTCAACTATTTAAACCAATAATTAGCATAAGCGGCATTTAGTTCTCTAAATAAATGCACAGAATATGGTGGTGTCTGTTTAGGTTCCAAGGAAACCTAGTGGACTTTGGGCAAGGCTATCTTAAATAGTCATTATGTGGACAACATAACTGACTCGGCTAGGTTTGACAGTGATGCATGCACAGTTAAATAGAATTAAGTTTCTATAGGGTATTAGACCAGTACCCTTGAGCGGACAACTCAAGAGGGAAAGGCACGGAACCGTCGACTGCACTGCTGATCGACTGATTTTACCGCAAATATGCCTTTGCCAAATTTAGCGGGTGATAATATCAGAAGGGCGCAAGAATTCATTATAAGCGTTGCTATGGTATTTATTTGGCACGAGTGGAATATGATGCGGAAGATGCAATTACAAGAATGAGACATATTGCCACGTATTTGCACGTTCATAAAAATAATGATTACAATAATTACAACAGCATTGAAGGAAAGCAGTAAATGAAAGCATTAAAGAAAAAGAAACAAAAAGCCAATTCAGTTTCGAATAAAGACATCAAATAAAGCAATAAAGAAGCAATAAAGTCACACATAACATGAAGTGGTAAAAGCCTAATAAAATCCCCAGCAGAGTCGCCATGCTGTCGACGCCCCCTTTTTCTCGGGAAATCGGGTTTACGACATTTGGGAGGACAACTCTATTCCCTTTTGGGATTTGGGGTTTTTTGGAATTGAAGTGTCGCCACCTAATGATTAAGTGCATTAGGACACTAAGGGTTTTTGAGTTGGAAAACAAGAGTTCGGGTAAGGGCGAGAAATTATCTCGAGGGGAAGGTGCTAGGCACCCCTCAAGATCCACTAGTGTGGTTCCCGGCCATGTTATATTGTGAGTTTAAATGCAAACAACAACGAGGCAAGAAATGTTTGCTAAATACAAAAAGGAGGGGTTTTCACATATTGGTTGCAAGAGACTAGAGAAGTTAAAGAAGCTGAAATTTAGAAGAAGCAGTTGTAAAATTCTAAATAAACGAGTAAAAAGAGGAAATTTTCACATAGTCGTTGCAAGTTAAAAGCAGTTTAAAAAGGGTGAACTTTGCAAAAAAAAAAGTAGTTGAAATTTTGTAAAGAAAATGGATAAGGGAATGGGTCCTAGGTTTATACATCATATGGATCACCCCACACAACACCTGGTAACCGTTTATACACGTGGTGTTATCGCGTGGTCATCATAGCCATATCTACCCTTTCCCACCCCGTCAAGGTATTAAATGCGGAGTGGTCTCGTTTTAATTATTGCATGCTATTACCCGTCCCCATCCTATCAGCCCTGGAAGCACTTAGGACTACTAATCCTAAAGGGTAGGATATTAGGCTGATTGGTTTCAAAGGATAAAAATCTAAGGCGACATACAAAAAAACACATATTTCATGTTGGGGCGGGGGGGGAAAGCATGTAAACATATAAAGGCTCACGTATACCTCCTCAAACCAAACACATAAATAGCATGACTTAAACACAATTAAGGTCTCAAAGATATGAACTTTTACAACAGTTAAAACTTGGTTTTTAAAAATGAAGTAGTAACAGTAATAGCACGATTCTGGGCAGAGGTTGGGAACCCAGTGGTTTGAGGACATAAAAAATCAAAAACTCAGTAGGTGCATCATTTCAAAAATCGTTTTCAGCAGAGTTTTTGAGAAAAATAGAATGAACTTCAGAGAATCAAAGCAAGAATGGGAGCGGTAGAGTGGAAATTAAAGAGTTGGTTGGTCTTAATCTAATAAAAACACAATTAATCAGTTATTATCGGACCTAAAGTTTGCCTATGCATCGTTACACATTGTCTGATTATTTTAAAGGATGGACATGCATATTTTGATTCTGATTTATAAAGGTACGCGTGATAAGGTGTTTGCAGAAAACGTTTCAAACCACTTAGCCATATTTTAACAAAGTTATTAGACTAACGCAAATTAACCACTGCAACTCGAACAAGTTAGAAGTTCTAAGGGCAGGATATCTAATGGACAGAAGAGTTCCTAAAAGAAAACATGATTTCTAACATGCCAATGTAGTAATGATGAATTATTTGGCTTGTTGTTAATTATTTGCTGGTTATTAATTGATCGTGGTTACAAAGTGAGCATAATGACAGGCTGAAAGTAAAGAACCTAAAGTAGGATCTCTAATGAATGAGATGCATGTCCTATGCAAGTTGTCTATTGCGCAGATAAATAAATAAAATCCTATAAGCATGTTTTCTACCCATCATTTATACTAAGCATGCATAACCCTCCCCCCTTATTCACTATTAAACCCCAATCGTTTGTTTACAAATTATTACAAACCAGTATCATCTGAATTACAGTAAATAAGAACAAAAAATAAGAAGTTATACTATAGGGAGCCTTCAATCAGGCCCAGTCTTCCAACCTGAACCCCTTCGAGTTCACAGCCTTTGCCATGGTCTAGGTGCGGCAAAACTCCCTAGGGCCCCATTGGGTCCCTGGCCAATACCAGCACCTTAACACTTAGAAAAAAATGCAGGACAAGTGCAGTGCGGAATACCAGCCTTGTGTGTCAAAGTTCGGTGAGTACTCAGAGGTACTCAAAGCAATGCTCACGCAAAGGGGGTACAACCTATTCTCTAAGAGTAGTGTGAAGTGCAGGAAGAAGTATCTTAAAAGAGTTTTAAAAAAAACAAGGGATTTGTTTTAAAAGAAACAGCAGAAACAATAGTTCAACAATATAGGATTGCATACAAGGATCATGGGGAAAGGGGAACAGATAGATCACTCAATGCTAAAGGAGATACCAAAGGTTTAATGAACATGACTACACAGAATTAGGGGATTCAGGGGAACTAGGAAGTAGTAAAGTTTAGGCATGCTAATGTATAGCAATAGGACATAGGCATAGCAAGTAAAGTAAGGAGTAGACAAAGTCAGACTTAGCATGTAAATCAGAAGACATGGTGAAGTATTAAAGCAAAGAATCAATTACACATTGAGCAGGAGAAGCATAAGTAGAAGAAAATCACAAAGATAATGAACTGAAACAAAAATAAACACATTGGTGTGAGACTTGAAAATTAATTAGGACATACCAGTAAAAAAGCAAGAGCAGGATGCAAAGATAAAGGAGTAACACAATATTAGCCTTGGCTTTCAGCCAGCTAATAATAAGCAGGAGCAGAGAATAGAGCAAAAGCAAGAGAAAGAGCACAAGAGAATGCAGAATTGAGAGTATTCTGTGGTGTGTGTGTGTTCAGAAGACTTCTCGTGTGTTCTCTTCGAAAGGCTTAGGATATTTATAGTTAAAAGTAGGTGGTAAAAATAAGGCAAAAGATCACAGAAGTATGTTAATTTAAGAATTCAGAATCAATTAATTAGAGAATCAAGGAAGTACTCCCATTAATTAAGGTAATCAAAATCAAACGAAAAGTTTCAGCACCATATAAGTCAAGTAGAAAAATCAGTGTAGGATTAAATAAGGAAGGAGTCAAGGTTCAGTATTGCATATAGAGCCAACTAAGACCAAATTCAGGAAAATTTCAATTAAGGAAAGGCTAGGTAGAATAGAGTACTATAGCAAATAAGGTAACAAAAATCAATTAATTTGAACAGGCGAGTAGAATGCTAGGGTTTTGAAAGAAAGCTTTTAAATTACTAATCAATCATGAAAAATCAGAATCAATCATGCGAAGTCATGATTTAGTATTCTTAACATATAAATAGAGGTGAATGAACAAGAGTAGCAAACAAAATTAGCCATATAGATAGAAGGGAACAAGAGATGAACAAACACAACCATTCAGAGATAATGAACATAGGTTAAGACTCAGCAAGGCATGTTTGAAGCATGATGACCACGAAACATTAACAAGAATCAAGTATATATGCTAGCAGACAGTACCAAAGCAAGAAAAATCAGGCTAACACACACAATCAAACGAATAAACATGCTAACACATAGAGACAAGGCAAAGAAATTAGGCTAACACACATAATCGAGGCAAAGAAACATGCTAACACATAGATCAGAGTAAAAAAAATCATGTTAATAAAACGAAGAAACATCTTTAGAAATTAGGATTTTTAGTAGAGTCAAGCTAAAAAAATAGTAAGAGCATAAAACCAGTCAAAATAAACAGAGAAAAGGTTTAATCATAAAGAAAATCGGTCAAAGCATGCATAAAAGAAATCAAAGAAACCCTAATTTTCAAGGAAAGTAAAAATGGTTCAAAGTAAAGAATTTTTCAGAAGAAGCTCGAGAATAAGCAGAAAATAGAGGAAAACATGAAAATAGCATGAAGATAATACTGTTTTGAGAGATTCAGGAGAGAGTTAGAGTTTCAAAAAGGGGAAACCTTTATAGAAGTTGAGAGAACCTGTTGAGACTTCACAGATCGTGACACATAGGGTGTGATTTCGCCTGAAATCACACGGGAGAACCCATAAGTAGCAGAACCAGGAGCCCTAGGTCTAAGTCACCGTGGCCCATAAACCTCGAAGGTCATAGAGATGTTGAACAGGACGATGAGAGGCCCATCGGAGCCTTGGGGTTGAAGGGAGGTGGCCGGAGATGGCTGGAAACAAACCAGGCGGAGCTTTTAGGGGCTGATTCGCATGGTGAAGGTTTTCCGGGGTCTGAAAAATAGAGGGAATCAGTGAGCTGGGGTTTCATGGCAGCTGATGGTCGAATGGGGTGAGATTGGAGGTGGCCGGAGAGACGATGGAGATCATCGGAGAAGAAAGAACCAGAAGGTTCTAGAAAGAAGGGAGAGGGAGAGACGATATAGAGAGAGAGAGACCATCTCGTGGAAATGAGGGGTCTGGGGGGGGGGTAATTAGATTTAATTAAGGCAAATGAATCTGGGTCGTTGATCTCATTTGATCAACGGCTCAGATTAAAATGGGGTTGGACCGGGTTATATTAGGGATTGGGCTGGTTTAGTTTAATTGGGATATTGGCCCAATGAAATCTGATAGGGGGTATGGCCAAATTGGCTAAAATTGAAATAACAAAGGGCTGTTTGTTAAATAGCCAATTTTCCCCTTTTATTATTTTACAAAATAGTAAAAAATGTTTTAAAAACAAATTAAAGGTACTGGATTATTTAATAACACATAATATTAATATAAAAAATAATAAAAATGATTTTATAATTGTAAAATGTTGTTAATTGTAAAATAGGCTATAATTGCAATTGTATGCAATTTAGCTTAAAAAATACCAAAAAAATGTATAAAAATATGCAAAAAAATTATCTTAACTATATCATAGTGTAAATATGATAATGAAATAAATTATTCACCAAAAATGCTAGTATGGTAATAATTATTGAATTTTGTAGTATTAAAATAGACAATAAATTAATTTTAAAATCTTTGAAAATAAGGGAAAAATACCAAAACTCTTGGGCATGCTTATATATTCATTTACATACTATTTTCAGAGAATTTTGAGTATAAAAAATATATAGGAAAAAATTGGGTATCAACAACATCTCGGGCAGGAACCCTTACTTCCATTCCTTGACGACACGTTTGCATAATGTTCTGAAATCGTAGCATACCTGTAGGATTTGAATAAATACAGTCTCATACCTTTTGTCATTTTTATTTTTCCTTTACCATTCCATAGTTACTAGAACCACTTAATTCAGACTTAATGCCACATCACTCTATATTCCACCCTTTAGGGGTTTATTAAGATTTAGTGCTACGACGATCTATCTATAGATATTTTACCTCTTCATCTTTGACGTCTTTTCACATCATCAATGGACCTTACTCGCCTCGTGGTAATCTTTTTATACAAAGGATAAAAAAAATCTTTATTCGCGAGGGTGACACTTAGTGTAACTGGTACATACAGTCCCTTAAGCTTAACTTGGTACACGTTGCTTGCTTTAGGGAAGTGTCTTCCTAAATGACCATTCTCTAAATTTCTTACGAATCTTCTTCTGTTGTCCATTCTATTATCACTGGAACGCAATCTGAAATTCTCATGATGCCGACCATTATCAAATCACTCAGTCCCTAATTCATGATTAGTTTATCTTGTTCACCAGTTCGTACTGATTTCTATTACTCTGGGTCTATCTTTTCCTTCTATTGATCATGTTAGCGTCACAAACTTATTTTACGAAATAAGGATACGACTTTATGGCCTATACTCTCTTGCGTTGTCTCAAGGCCTGTCACCTCTAATATTTTCCTTCATATGACTATCGACTCTGTAAAACTGTCATTGTTTTTCCTACCATTGTCATCCATGTATCACATCTTACACATAATTCTTCATTAAATCTCTTCTTATTTGCCTATTAACATCTTTGTCTATCACTTTCTTCTGAAACTCCAACAAGATATTCTTTTGCTTTTAGCTCCGCTTGCTCCATCTACTGGCTCTTCGAGTTGCCTAACATTATTTCTTTACTAGAGATGGGAGCCACACTAAGGTAATATTTGTCCCTTCCAGGCTTCCAGTGCCTATCTTTTGTAGTACTCATATCTAGCTGTACTATTTTAGAGTGCACCATCTGGGTATCTCACAAGGAGTTCTATTAGCACATTCGCAATATTCTTCGCAAATGTCAACTAACGCAAGAAATCCATTCACTAATTTGGGTTACACTAGCCCCAGCCAGATCTTAATATCTTGGCATTCTCTTAACTACATCTGTTAGCCCCCATAGAGTTACTGTTGAAGGTAACTCAAAATGCTTGTATCTCTCTCTCTTCCTAAATTTTACATAATGTTCATCTCTACTAATGGGTTGCCTCGTAACCTTCTTCGCCTTGCTTTGTTGCAACTTGTACCTTCTGATTTTCTCATCTCTTTTCACCATATGGGTGGATAAATATTCATGCCTTAGGGCTCCTTTACCAGAGGCTTGCACATCTTAGTACACACATGTAACGACCCGACCGGTCGTTTTGAGCTTTTGCGCTTTGTTTGTTAGTTCTCGGGCATGACTAGCCCGTTTGATGTATTATGACTTATGTAAATCATTAGTTTTGGTTTTCAGGGTAAACAGAATAAATTCGGAAGAACAGTTCTCAATTTGTAGCTTGAAATTTGAAAGGGTTAACCCAGATTTGACTTGTTTCTATATGATTTCGGATCAGAATTTTTTTGATTTGGTAGCTCCGTCGGGTGATTTGGGACTTGGGAGCGTGATCGGAATGCATTTTGGAAGTCCGTGGAAGGTTTAAGCTTGAATTGGCGAAATTGAGGTTTCGGCGCTTTCCGATCGATAGGTGAGATATTTATATAGAGGTTAGAATGGAATTCCGAGAGTTGTGGTAGCTTCGTTGAGCCATTTGGGATGTGTGTGTAAAATTTCATGTCATTCGGACATGGTTTGGTTGGGTTTTCGATCAAAAGCGTATTTCGGAATATTTTGGGATTCTTAGTCTTGAATCCGATGTGTTTTGGGTAATTTGATGTTGTTTGAGGTGTTTAGATGATTGGAACAAGTTTGAATAAGGTTTTGGGATGTGTTGGAGCTTTTGGTTGAGGTCCCGGGGGGCCTCGGGTGAGTTTTAGATGCTCAATCAGACCATTTTGAGTTAAGGAAATTGCAGAAAAATGATTCGGCTGTTGCAGGTGTTTTGGTCTTTGCGTTCGTGAGAGGACCCTCGCGTTCGCGAAGGGCTGGTTTTGTAAGCATCGCGATCGCGTGAGTCATGGTAGCATTCGCGTAGCTTGGTGAGGCTGAGACATCGCGTTCGTGCTGGTGGTGTTGCGTTCGCGAAGTGGAGATTTGGTCAACAGAATTTTAATGCTTCGCAATCGCGAGGCTTTGACCGCGTTCGCGAAGAAGGATTTTTAAGTGCTGGGTAGAATGTTTTAAAAGAGCTATTCCACGATTTTGAGGCTAAGAACCTCCATTGTTGGGCGATTTTGAAACTTGGGAGAGCCAATTGAAGAGGGAATTCAAGAGGGTTTCATGGAGGTAAGAGTTTTGGACCCTAAACTTGTTTCTATGATGAATTTTATCATTGTAAGCTTGAAATCCATGGAAATTAAGCCTAAAAACTGATGAATTAGGGCTTGAATTTGGAGAGTGTAAATTTGGGATTTGCGGGGCCATTTGAGGTCCGATTTTGATGTTGTTGATATGTATGAACTCTTGGGGAGATGATGATCTAATAATGTGAAAATTTCTGAGTTTAGAAAAGTGGGCCCGGGGCTCGGGTTTTGCTAATTTCGGGCTTTTGGTATTTTCTGATTGTTTTTGCTTGAGCTTTGTTCCCTTAGAATATTGTGACGTATTCGTTCAGCTGTTGGATAGATTCGACGCGCTTGGAGGCTGATTTAAGGGGCAAAGGCGTCGCGAGCTAGAGATTTAGCCGGTTCGAGGTAAGTAATGATTTTAAATATTGTGCTGAGGGTTTGAAACCCTGGATTACACATCGTTGTGCTACGCTGAGGTGACTTACACGCTAGATGACGAGCGTGGGGTTGAGTCACGAGTGACTGAGAGGCTTGCCCGGGGGGTGATATATATATATACAGATATATATATATATATATATATATATATATATATATATAGATATATATATATATATATATACATGCACATGAATGATGTTTACCTAAAAGGCCTGATTATGAACTTATTGATTTTCACTTCTCTTTAGAGTGAGTTTCTATCGAATATGTGGATTAAATAACTGTTTTCACTCATCTTTATACTGAGACTCTGTCGAGAATGTTAGATAAATGTTTTTAAACAACTTTCATTTAAGCTGGGGTTTATGAGATGTTCAGAACTCAATCACTGATTTGGCTTTTGTTACTTCCACTGAGATTTTCTTGTTAGGAGGTGTTTATGACTCCTGTTTGTCCCGAGGGGCTATTTACGAACTGTGTTTTACCCGAGGGGACGATTACGGTTTTCAGCTCTTTCATTAAAATGGTATTGAACCCCTACTGAATCTGCCTGAAAGCATTTTAAATTATTTTTACCAAAAGCTATATTTTAGAAGAGGCAATTGACTCGTATTCTGATTTAGCAGCCTGTGTGCTTATTGAGTTTAACATAAATGTGGATTCATTGTTTCCTACTGCCCAGTCATTATTTACTTTGGATTACCCACATTACTCCCTGCAGCTCGTGTGCAGATTCAGGTATTTCGGAACCCGGTAGCAGGTGTTGGATGATCAGGCGCGGAGTCATTAGAGTTGGCAAGGTGGCTGCACGACTTTCTCAACACTGCTTCCTTCCTCTCATTTTCATTTCTGTACTTAGTACATTTTGACTGTCTTTGTTGTATTCAGACCTTGGTAGATGCTCATGGCTAATTACACCCCGATGTTGGGCTTGTATGTTATTTCCGCACTATTCATTCAGACTCATATTATGGAATATTGTTTAACTAAAGGCTTAAAAATGACCCTTAATGATTAAAGGGATTATATGAGTGTTGTGTCGGCTGGCCTTGTCTTCACGAGAGGCGCCATCATGACTAGGCTGGTTTGGGGTCGTGACAAGTTGGTATTAGAGCCTAGGTTACATAGGTCTCACGAGTCATGAGCAGGTTTAGTAGAGTCTCGCGGATCGGTACGGACATGTCTGTATTTATCCTCGAGAGGCTGCAAAAACTTTAGGAAAACCTTCACATTCTTGAATTCTTATCGTGCGTCCTTTGATTCAGCTTGAAAAGTAACTCTTGAAATTCCTTCCACGCGTTTGTATGCGTGCAAGAGCGCTCAGTATCAGATGTACGTCGATGGCTTGTAATCCCCTGATCGAGGGGCGAGATGTGATCTCTGTGAGTTGATGTTGGTCCAGTCTGGAGGACTTGAGGCCGGATTTTTGTCGATAGCTTGAGCACTGAGGTGCTGATTGTGTGAGCACGTGTTTTGAACTTATATGTTCGGTAGTTTCCCTATTAGGGGAAGTAATGACTGGATAGTTACGTGATGAGTATGTTATGACTGCGGGATATATTTATATGTTTTGGAAGCGACGAGAAGGGTCTGCTGGAGGATAGAAGACTCATAGGTATTTGATTTTCATTCTGATTTGAGGTATAGCCCCGAGTATGAGCGTGTGAAGAATCTTTTCATGCCTCCTTGCTGGGAGTAGAGTAAATTTCATGTTGCGATATGAGTTCAGACTCAGGAAGACTAAGTGACTACGTAGTGGATATGACAGTGGAAGGAATAAAGAAATGCCAGTTTGAGACAAAGCAGGTGGGTTACCTCCTGCGGAATGTTCTGAGTTTGTGCGATCCTTATGTTGTCCGTTAGAAATCTCAATTTCTAGTGAAAGATATATGTTGTAATTTGAATTTGGGTCGCTTATGAGAATAGGTTTAATTGTTACGAGAGAAAATGCGAGATTTGCAGAAGATATGAAGTACCAGATGGTCTGTATTCCACGAGCTTATGAAGGATTGAGTTAATCTTATTGTGGTATTATAGCAGCAATAAAGTATATGCGTTATGAGTGGTTGTGTGTGTTTTGATCTATGGCTTCAAGCCAAGTGGGGGGGGGGGGGGTTGCTATTGATTAATTGATTGCACGGTTATGTGCTATGTTGGCTCTAGTTTGAGGCGTGCTGTTGAGTTAGTTATGGCTTACGGAGATTGAGACCGAGGATGTCTCGAGTAAAGGAAAATTTTGACAAAGGTTATATTATTCTTGATAGGTGCATGAGAATCATAGAATGTCTTGAGTTGTTGTTGGTAATGGATGCTCGATGCATAAAGCAGGAAGTAGCTTGGTTGTTCTAGGATGAGGTTACATTCTGTGGTGTCAGAGTGCTAATGAGGCACATGTTGTTTTGTTCGTTTGATCACGCTAATTGTGGCTTGAGTAGAGTGGAGGACTTGCGAGAATGGCTCTAATGTGTTCAAGATTCCTCATATAACAATTGGGTATTTTAAAGTTGCATAAGTGGTTAGAAACTGAGCTTTCGTTGGAAGATGTCAAGACTTGTGGTATTTTCTATAAATTGTGGGATTCTATGTATCAGCATCAGGAAGGTAAAGGTAATGGATTTAGATTCGTAGGAAGTCTCTTTAGAGTAAAATATTTTTAATGTGGTGCTTTTAGGGATATTTAAGAGAGTATTCAGTGGCTTATGAGTCTAGGACGATGTGGCTTTATGCTTAGGTCCCACGTGGTAGGTCTGGTTTGGGAAATTGTGATGTTATAGCAATAAGGAATATCAAGTTGAAGGTAAATCAGAAGGAAACTCGGATAGATGGGATAACTTGGTAGCAGGCCGAATCGGTATGGTAAGGATATGGTTAGTTCTTTGGATGCCTATGAGGTAATGAGTTTATACATATGTTTAGCGACAATGCTCTTAGGTTTTGATGGTGCGCGTAGCTTGGTCTAGTTAGAAGGATTCAGTCCTGGCAGTTTAGTTTTGTGCAAATGGAGTTTGGAGAGTTCTTGTTGATTTCTACCGTGGTTGGAGACGTGTATTTTCTACGAGTGTGAGAAGCATGAGATGTGTAGTGATTTTTCTTCGAGATGGGATCAATGGAAGTTCTTGGCTAGATGGGTTACAGTTTAGTTCTAAAAAGAAGTTCATAAAACTCTTAGGCAGCGGGCAGCCTCAGATGATTAAGGAAATGGTATTGCTAATTGGAAGCGATATGACGTGGGTATATGTTTTAGAAAAAGGAAATGTGATTAAGTTGATAGAAATTCGGTAGTGTTGCGGCACTTTATGACTAAATCGACTGCTGATATTCAAGTTTGCTTGGTGGCACAACAGAATTTTAGAGTATCTCTCGTGAAAAAATGGGTACTAGAGGTGTGTTATATATGCGAGCGGCGGAATTAGGATCAGATATGGTACTTCATGTGTTTAGGGACTTGAAGACTGGAAGTTCTCATAAGTAGGTTAGCTCGCGGCTGTGGATAGTAAAGATGTGGGTAAGTTAGTCAGATGATAGTATGTGCTATATTTTAGTAACCTTCGGAGGGTTATTTATCTGTTGTGGGTGACTAGAGTTGGCGTATGGTTCATTAGTAGACATATATGGATGCGTGTTCTGCATCGGGACAGCTTTGTTGACCCTGAATTGTATTGTTGAGGGATGTGTTGATTCTATTGTTATTGAGCTTATTAGTGATTTGGGGAGGTCTATGAGTTACCTTTCTGTGTTGCGAGGTGTTATGATTTGTTGGTTAAAGGCATATATGGTGCGGTTCTATTGGGGTCTCATAGTGGAAGTTGAGCGGGAAGAGTAATTGGGTGTTGCCCGGTGAATGGTGTACCGGTTATGTCCTTTCCGGTTTGTGTTGTGTTTGTTATTTGCTTCACCGTGGGTGTGATGATTTGCTTTGGTTCCGGACATCAAATTGTGCATGGTTGTCGATTTCGAGCATAGTGGCTTGAGGTTTTTCATGTGGAGCAGTGTTGGATAGGATCGTGCATTGCAGCGAAGTTATGTGGAGATATGACCTTGCGGGTTAGATTTGTGTGTTTTATTTTTATGATGAGATACGGGTTCTCAGCCTTGTGATGTGACGGTACATGTGAGCTTGAGGTGCAGCTATTTAATTTGAGTCGTTTTAATGATTTGAGTATGTTCGAACTGTTGCTTATTGGAGCGCATATTGTGCAAGTTGCGGCTTAGGCCAGTATTGATGTGTCATGTCACCAGAGTAGTGTTGCACTAGAGGAGATAGTTGGGATCATTAATGAATACGAACGAATTCGATTTCAGCATGTTGGAAGGATAATATCGAGCTTCGGCTTATAAATTTGCTGTGGTTTTTGCTAAAGGAGAAGTGGCTCGATGAATAATTGATCTGGGAAATGATTATTGCTTATTGCGTGTTTCATTATCATTGGCAGTATATGAAAGTGTTGGAATGAGACTTTAGTTGATAAGAGGTTTTCTATCAGTATTCGTTTGTTATGTGCGGCTACTGTGATTAGAAGTTATCGCTGCGAGCGTTGAGTTATGTGGTATATCATGTGATGGCACCTGAGATAGCAGATATAGTTTGTTATAGCTTGTTCGGACTTATTCACAGTATAAATGTGAGATTCTGATCGTATCAAGGATGTTACAAGCAGAAATGTGGTTTTCTGGTTTTTGGACTAGGATGCATTGTGAAATTTCAGTTGTAATGTGTTATCGAACCTATGTGAGATAGGGTGACGTGGGATCATCCCCGGGTATATGCATGGTAAGGTTATTCAGCATTTGGTTGGCTTCTGAAACAACTCCGGTCACGTTCGAGGACGAACGTGTGTTTAATTGGGGGAGGATGTAACGACCCGATCGGTCGTTTTGAGCTTTTGTGCTTTGTTCGTCAGTTCTCGGGCATGACTAGCGCATTTGATGTATTATGAATTATGTAAATCATTGGTTTTGGTTTTCAAGGTAAACAGAATGAATTCAGAAGAACAGTTCTCAGTTTGTAGCTTGAAATTTGAAAGGGTTGACCCTAATTTGACTTGTTTGTATATGATCTCGGATCGGAATTTTTAAAATTAGGTTAGCTCCGTCGGGTGATTTGGGACTTGGGAGCATGATTGGAATGAATTTGGGAAGTCCGTGGAAGCTTTAAGCTTGAATTGGCGAAATAGAGATTTTGGCTCTTTCCGGTTGATAGGTGAGATTTTAATATAGAGGTCGGAATGGAATTCCGAGAGTTGCAGTAGCTTCGTTGTGTCATTTGGGATGTGTGTGACAAATTTCAGGTCATTCGGATATGGTTTGGTTGGGTTTTTGATCAAAAGCGTATTTCAGAAGATTTTGCGATTCTTAGGCTTGAATCCGATGTGTTTTGGATAATTTGATGCTGTTTGAGGTGTTTTGATGATTGGAACAAGTTTGAATAAGGTTTTGGGATGTGTTGGTGCTTTTGGTTGAGGTCCCGGGGGCCTCGGGTGAGTTTCGAGTGCTCAATCGGATCATCTTGAGTTAAGGAAAATTGTAGAAAAATGATTCAGCTGTTCCAGGTGTTTTGGTCTTTGCGTTCGCGAGAGGACCCTCGCGTTCGCGATGGGCCAGGAGACAAGGCGTCAGGTTTGGCCTTCGCGTTCGTGAAAGGTAGTCCCGCGTTCGCGCAGGGCTGGTTTTGTAAGCATCGCGATTGAGTGAGTCATGGTCGCGTTCGCGTAGGTGGGTGAGGCTGAGATATCACGTTCGCGCTTGTGGTGTCGCGTTCGCGAAGAGGAAATTTGGTCAATGGAATTTTTGTGATTCGCGAATGCGAGGCTTTGACTATGTTCACGAAGAATGATTTTTAAGTGCTGGGTAGAATGTTTTAAAAGAGCCATTCCGCGATTTTGAGGCTAAGAACCTCCATTGTTGGGCGATTTTGAAGCTTGGAGAGCTAATTGAATAGGGAATTCAAGAGGGTTTCATGGAGGTAAGATTTTTGAACCCTAAACTTGTTTTTATGATGAATTTTATCATTGTAATCTAGAAATCCATGGAAATTAAGCCTAATAGTTGAAGAATTAGGGCTTGAATTTGGAGAGTGTAAATTTGGGATTTGAGGGGCCATTTGAGGTCCGATTTTGATGTTGTTGATATGTTTGAAGTCGTGGGGAGATGAGGAATCTAATCATGTGAAAATTTTTGAGTTTCGAGAAGTGGGCCCGGGGCTCGGGTATTGCTAATTTTGGTTTTTTGGTATTTTTCGATTATTTTCGTTTGGGCTTTGTTCCCTTAGCATAATGTGACGTATTCTTTCTGATTTTGGATATATTGACGCGCGTGGAGGCCGATTTGAGGGGCAAAGGCGTCACGAGCAAGAGATTTAGCCAGTTCGATGTAAGTAATGATTATAAATACAGTCCTGAGGGTTTGAAACCCCGGACTACACATCGTTGTGCTACGTTGAGGTGACTTCACGCTAGATGACGAGCGTGGGGTAGAGCACCGCTGAGGATTTGTGACTTAGTCCATCCTGAATGATTATATTACTGCGTATTTGATTTGAAATCTTAGGATATTCCATATTTTAGAGATTGATATTATAATTTGGGCTGTATGCCATGTTTGGGGCCTTGTGCCGACCTGTTCAGACCCTGAGGGGCACTTTCACAATTTTTCCTCACAGTATTAGTTTGAAACCATATCCCCAGTCATGTTTTTACTTAGTTATTGTTTAAATCTGGTTTTATCACTATGTTTCTTAGAAATGTGAAAACTGTTTGGGGCTGGGTTCCCTATTTGACTAATGGTTCGAGTGATCGTGAGGTTGATGGGTGAGATAGACCGAGGGTCTGATTATGAGGTTAATAACTGAGATAGACCGAGAGTTGGATTGTGAGGATAATGACTGAGAGAGGCCGAGGGCCTGGTTATGAGGATTATATATCTATAGATCGGGCAGCACGGTGCAGCAATATATATATATATATATATATATATATATATATATATATATATATATATATTGAGTGTGCGTGGTGAGGTGAGCGCTGATTGATAAGAGTTGAGTCACGAGTGACCGAGAGGTTTGCCCGAGGGGCGATAGATATATATAAACATGCACATGAGTGATGTTTGCCTGAGGGGCCTGATTATGAACTTATTGATTTTCATTTCACTTTAGAGTGGGTTTCTATCGAATATGTTGATTAAATGACTGTTTTCACACATCTTTATACGGAGCCTCTGTCGCAAATGTTAGATAAATGTTTTTAAACAACTTTCATTTAAGCTGGGGTTTATGAGATGTTCAGAACTCAATCACTGATTGGCTTTGTTANGATTGGCTTTTGTTACTTCCACTGAGATTTTCTTGTTAGGAGGTGTTTATGACTCCTGTTTTTCCCGAGGGGCTATTTACGAACTGTGTTTTACTCGAGGGGATGATTATGGTTTTTAGCTCTTTTATTAAAATGGTATTGAACCCCTACTGAATCTGCCTGAAGGCATTTTAAATTGTTTTTACCAAAAGCTGTATTTTAAAAGAGGCAATTGACTAGTATTCTGATTTAGTAGCCTGTGTGCTTATTGAGTTTAACATAAATGTGGATTCATTGTTTCCTATTGCCCAATCTTTATTTACTTTGATTACTTATTGGGTTGGATTACCCACATTACTCCCTGCACCTCGTGTGCAGATTCAGGTATTTCGGAACCTGGTAGCAGGTGTTGGATGATAAGGCGCGGAGTCATTAGAGTTGGCAAGGTGGCTGCACGACGTTCTCAACACTGCTTCCTTCCTCTCATTTTCATTTTTGTACTTAGTACATTTTGACAGTCTTTGTTGTATTCAGACCTTGGTAGATGCTCATGGCTAGTGACACCCCGATGTCGGGCTTGTATGTTATTTCCGCACTGTTCATTCGGACTTATATTATGGAATATTGTTTAACTAAAGGCTTAAAAATGACTCTTAATGATTAGAGGGGTTATACGAGTATTATGTCGGCTGGCCTTGTCTTCACGAGAGGCACAATCACGATCGGGCCGGTTTGGGGTCCTGACAACACATGATCTGCTGAAGACCTTACATTTGCTTATCATAAGCATCACACAAAATTGAGCTCCTTTTACTCAATTCTTCCATAGCCGCATTCAATCTCTAACCAATTGGAGGTATCATCATATTACGAATAAAATAGGAGCTAGGTGTTTGAATTTTTATAAGTGAGCTCTACCACACGATCTAAAGTAAGAAGGAAGAGTGACAGTTTTAAATTCCATGTAGCCTCCTGCTTATAAGTGTGGTGAATGACACACCCATAAACAAGACTCTACTACACACGGCTTGTAGACACCCTAGGAAAGAGCTGCTCTGATACCAGTTTTGTCACGACCCAAACCGATGGGCCACAAAGGGCACCCGGTACCCTACTCAACCGAGTACCAACATGACGTATCGCTCATATTATTCTATCATAGTTAAATGAACAGTAGTAAAGCATGAGGGAATATGAACTTATACATATGAAGTACGGGCCTATAAGGCCGGCATGATTTTTTCTTTTTTATACTCGAAACATAGGTCAAAGAGGCCATATAAGTATCCGTATACCTGACATCTGTCTACAAGCCTCTAAGAATATATAATATCATAAAGGTCTGGATAGGGTCACGCCATACCAATAAATATATTTACTAATCATAGTGACCAAAGAAGCAACTTCGGAGCAAATTGAGCGCACTAACACCTTTCGCTGAGCCGATAGCCTACTTAAAGGACTCTCGACCTGTCTACCAAGATCTGCGGGAAAGAAACACAGCGTCCCCAGGCAAAAGGGACGTCAGTACAAATAATGTACTGTGACGACCCGACCCGTCGTCTCATGTGTTACTACCCCGTTTTCCCCATTTATTCAAGAGGAAAAGGCATAGCGAGCTAGACTTGTGGCCGGCTTGAGGTGAGTAATAGATGTAGATGATGACCTGAGGGTTTGAAACCCCGGTATATCGCATTGTGACGCTATATTTAGGCGAGACACGTACTCTATGACGAGTGCGGGGTCGTTTGTGATTGGGGGCTATGACTTAGTCCGTCCCGAGTGATGTTCATGGTGTGTTCTTGACTAGAGATTGATTGGTAATCATCCTACTTGGATTTTATGGATATATTTGGGCTTTGTGCCGATTATTTGAGTCCTTCAGGGGTTATTATCACTGTTTCCATGATACTTAGCATGTTAAATGATTTCAGTTCTGAGTTAAACACTGTTTTGAAATGTTCAGACCTATTTCTAAGATTTAAAAGTTAAAGTACATTTTCTAACGTTTGGAGCTGAGAGCTATTACTTAATATTGCCCGAGTGGTTTACTTGCATATTTTGGACTGAGTGTGGATCGGGCTGCACACCGCAGCGATGTTATATTGATATTGTGCTTGGGCTGTAGGAGCCCCTCCGGAGTCTGAACCCCCACAGTGAGCGCGGGTACCCAAATGGATCGGGCTGCGCGCCGCAGCGGTCATATACATTGCATTGCATTCATGCATTGATATTTATTTGCTTTACCTATCATTTGATTTGCTGTTATCTCACCGTTAAATATGCTGGCTTTCCAATTATAGCTTTACATTGTAATATTTCGTGATTTCTTATCTTCAGCCATTATCTATGCTTATTACTCACTGAGTTGGAGTACTCACTTTACTCCCTGCACCATGTGTGCAGATACAGGTGTTCTGGAGGCTTAGTAGAGTTGTTGCTGCTCTCCAGATTATCACAGGAGTCGTCGAGGTAGCTGCCAGGCGTCCGCAGGACCCGACTTCTCCCCTTATCCCTTTTTATTTTTTCGCAATCTAGACTCTTGTATTATTGTGGATTCACTACTCAGTTGTATCTAGAGGCTCTAGACTCGTGACCCTAGATCTGTTAGGAGTTGTTTTGATAGTTGTTATGGTTTTCCGTATTGTTTCTATTTATTATCGGGTTGGTGATCGTTGTTAACTACTAAATTAACTCTCTTAATTGGTAATGGGTCTTCGTACTCGGGTTGAGAGTGTTCAAATGGTGGGGCTTGCCTAGAAATTTTATTGGGCGCCATCACGACCGGGATTGGGGTCGTGACAAGTTGGTATCAGAGCCTAGGTTACTAGGCCTCGCGAGTCATGAGCCGGTATAGTAGAGTCTCGCGGAGCGGTACGGGGACGCATGTATTTCTCCTCGAGAGGCTGCAGAACCCTTAGGAAAACTTCATATTCTTGAAATTCTTGTCGTGCGGCTGTGTTGTTCCGAGAACTAAACTTCTGTATTCTATTATCTCGCAGATGGCGAGAACTATGCTACCGGACGTGATGGACGACCACCAGTACCACCCACTAGAGGCCGTGAACACGGTCATGGTCGTGGTCTAGGCAGAGCCACAGGGGCAGCACCTGCTGACCCGCCAGTTGCCTCAGTTCAGGGCCAGACTCTAGTTGTTGATTCTCTAGCAGTACCTGTGCAGGCACCAGCAGTGCCCATTGTGATTCCAGGTCTCCAGGAGACCTTGGCTCAGATACTATCAGTTTGCACTGGCCTAGCCCAGGTAGTCTCAGCCACTACTGCAGCAGCTACATCACAGGCAGGGGGAGGCAGTCAGACCCCAGCCGCTCGCACGCCGGAGCAGGTTCTTCAGGGATTGCAGACACCGGGAGCGGTTCCAGCTCAGCCAGTTGCACCAGCTCCAGCCTATATGGTTCCAGCTATGCCAGACGATGAGCAGCGTCGTCTTGAGAGATTCGGCAGGCTTCAGCCTCTGACGTTCAGTGGTACTGAGGGCGAGGATGCCCAAGGTTTTCTGGATAAGTGCCAGCGTATGCTTGGCACCGCAGGGATCTTAGAGTCGAGTGGGGTGGCATTTACTACCTTCCAGTTCTCAGGGCCTGAATTTACCTGGTGGGAGGAGTTTGAGAGGCGTAGGCCTGTTGGAGCAGCGCCCCTTACATGGAAGCAGTTCTCCACTCTCTTTCTGGAGAAGTATGTACCGCAGTCTCGCAGGGAGGAGCTGCGTTGTCAGTTCGAGTGGTTGATTCAGGGGGATATGTCTGTTACCTAGTACGAGATGAGGTTTATGCAGTTAGCTCGGCATGCTACTTGGATGATCTCGACTGATCGGGAGAGGATTAGGAGGTTCGTGGATGGCCTCAACTATCCACTCCGCATTTTGATGACCAGAGAGAGGGTTATGGGTGCCTCGTTCGAGGAGGTAGTTGACATGGCTTGAGAGATTGAGACGGCTCGCCGTCGGGGGCGTGAGGAGAGGGAGGCCAAGAGGCCTCGAGGTTCAGGTAGCTTCAGTGGTGCTCCGTCTAGGGGCCAGTTCCAGCATGGCAGAGGTTGTTCCTTCAGGCCTCCTCAGTCAAGTCGCCCATAGTATAGTGGGGCTTCTTCAGGCCGTGGTCATCAGGGGTTTCGGCAGGGCCAGTCTTCACTTAGTGCCCTTCCAGCTCAGAGCTCTACTCTTGCCTCTTCACCCCAGGGTTCTTCCGCAGCGAGGGGTTCCCTTCAGTCCCCTTCTCCAGCACTGGGTAGTTGCTACGAGTGCGGTGAGTTTGGTCACATGAGGAGACAGTGTCCTCGGCTTCGTAGTAGTCAGTCTCAGCAGAGGGATCAGCCCTTATTTTCTGCTCGTATTTCATCAGCACCCGCCCAGTCAGCTAGGGGTGGAGGCCAGGTAGCCAGGGGCCGCCCCAGGGGTGGAGGCCGGACTGGCGGTGGTCAGGCTCGATTCTATGCTCTCCCAGACAGGAGGGACGCCATTGCATCAGATGCTGTTATCACAGGTATTATCTAAGTCTGCCACATAGATGCCTCTGTTTTGTTTGATCCCTGATCTACCTATTCCTATGTATCTTCATACTTTGCTCATCACCTGGGGACTACCCGAGGGTGTCTTTCTTTGCCTGTTCACGTATGTACCCCGGTGGGTGATACTATTATTGTGGATCATGTATATCGATCTTGTCTGGTGACTATTGGGGGTCTGGAGACCCGAGTTGACTTGTTGTTGTTGGGCATGGTATATTTTGATGTTATTCTGGGTATGGATTGGCTATCTCCGTACCATACTCTTCTGGACTGTCATGCCAAGACAGTTACGTTGGCTATTCCGGGTGTTTCGAGGATTGAGTGGCGTGGTGTGACTGACTATGTTCCTAGCAGGGTGATTTCTTTCCTAAAGGCCCAACGGATGGTTGGGAAAGGTTGTCTATCGTATTTGTCTTTTGTGCGAGATGTTGGAGCTGAGACTCCTAGCCTTGATTCTGTTCCCGTTGTGAGGGACATCCCTAATGTGTTTCCTGCAGACCTACCGGACATGCCGCCGGATAGGGACATTGATTTTGGTATTGATCTGGTGCCGGGCACTCAGCCCATTTCCATTCCTCCGTATCGTATGGCACCAGCGGAGTTGAAGGAACTAAAGGATCAACTTCAGGAACTCCTAAATAAGGGCTTTATTCGTCCTAGTGTGTCACCGTGGGGTGCACCGGTCCTATTTGTGAAGAAGAAGGATGGCACAATGAGAATGTGCATTGACTACAAGCAGTTGAACAAGGTGACAGTGAAGAACAAGTATCCACTATTGCGCATTGATGATTTCTTTGACCAGCTCCAGGGGGCAAGGGTATTCTCTAAGATTAATCTTCGTTCAGGCTATCACCAGCTGAAGATCAGGGATTCAGATATTATGAAGAGTGCCTTCAGGACTAGATATGGGCACTATGAGTTTCTAGTTATGTCTTTTGGGCTGACTAATGCCCCAGCCACGTTCATGCATTTGATGAACAGCGTATTTCGGCCGTATCTGGATTCATTTGTGATTGTTTTTATTGATGATATCCTGGTGTACTCGCGTAGCCAGGAGGAGCACGCACAGCATTTGAGAGTGGTATTACAGAGATTGAGGGAGGAGAAGCTTTATGCAAAGTTCTCCAAGTGTTAGTTCTGGCTCGTTTCTGTGGCTTTTCTGGGGTACGTGGTGTCTAGTGATGGTATTCAGGTTGATCCAAAGAAGATAGAGTCGGTGCAGAGTTGGCCTAGACCGTCCTCAGCCACGGAGATTCGGAGTTTTCTAGGTTTGGTAGGTTATTATCGCCGGTTCATCTAGGGTTTTTCATCTACTGCTTCGCCGGAGACCAAGTTGACGCAGAAGGGTGCACCATTTGTATGGCCGGACAAGTGCGAGGAGAGCTTTTCGAAGCTCAAGACAGCTTTGACCACAGCTCCAGTGTTGGTTTTTCCATCAGCTTCAGGTTCTTACACCGTGTATTGTGATGCTTCGAGAGTTGGGATCGGATGTGTGTTGATGCAGGAGGGTAGAGTTATTGCATATGCTTCTCGTCAGTTGAAGCCTCATGAGAAGAACTACTCCATACATGATTTGGAGTTGGCTGTTATAGTTCATGCTTTGAAGATTTGGAGGCGCTACTTATATGGCGTATCTTGTGAGGTATATACTGATCGTCGCAGCCTTCAGCATTTGTTCAAACAGAAGGATCTTAATTTGAGGCAGCGGAGGTGGCTTGAGTTACTCAAGGACTATGATATTACCATATTGTATCACCCGGGGAAGGCCAATGTAGTGGCCGATGCTTTGAGCCGGAAGGTGGTTAGTATGGGTAGCTTGGCATACATTCCAGTTGGGGAGAGGCCCTTCACAGTTGATGTTCAGGCTTTGGCCAATCGGATGGTGAGGTTAGTCATTTCGGAGCCTAGTCGGGTGTTGGCTTGTGTGGTTTCCCGATCTTCCTTGTATGACCGCATCAGAGAGCGCCAATATGATGATCCGCATTTGCTTGTCCTTAAGGACAGGGTCCAGCATGATGATGCCAGAGATGTGACTATTGATGATGAGGGTGTTTTGAGGATGCAGGGCCGGATTTTTTTGTGCCCAATGTGGATGGGATTCGGGAGTTGATATTAGAGGAGGCCCACAGCTCGCGGTACTCTATTCATCCGATGCCGCGAAGATGTATCAGGACTTGAGGTAGCATTACCGGTGGAGGAGAATGAAGAAGGATATTGTGAGTCACGTAGCTCGGTGTCTCAACTGTCAGCAGGTGAAATATGAGCATCAGAGGCCCGATGGTGTACTTCAGCGCATGGATATTCCCAAGTGGAAGTGGGAGAGGATTACTATGGATTTTGTGAGTGGTCTCCCTCGGACATCGAGGAAGTTTGATTCGATTTGGGTGATTGTGGATCGGCTAACCAAGTCCGCGCACTTCATTCCGGTGTGTACTACCTATTCTTCAGAGCGGTTAGCAGAGATTTTCATCCGGGAGATTGTTCGGTTGCATGGGGTCCCAGTTTCTATTATCTCATATAGGGGTACTCAGTTTACTTCCCAGTTTTGGAGGACTTTTCAGCGAGAGTTGGGTACACAGGTAGAGTTGAGCATATCATTTCATCCTCAGACGGACGGACAGTCCGAGCGTACTATCCAGATATTGGAGGACATGTTGCGTGCCTGTGTTATTGATTTTGGAGGTTCTTAGGCTGAGTTCATGCCACTTGCAGAGTTTTCCTACAACAACAGCTATCAGTCCAGCATTCAGATGGCATCCTATGAGGCCTTATATGGGAGACGGTGTAGATCTCCGGTTGGTTGGTTTGAGCCCGGCGAGGCTAGGCTATTGGGGACAGAGTTGGTCCAGGATGCCTTAGATAAGGTGAAAGTGATCCAGGAGATTCTTCGTACAGCTCAGTCGCGTCAGAAGAGTTATGCGGACCGGAAGGTACGAGATGTATCTTATATGGTGGGCGAGAAGGTCTTGTTGGATGTTTCGCCTATGAAGGGCGTTATGAGAATTGGAAAGAAAGGGAAGTTGAGTCCGCGGTTCATTGGCCCTTTTAAGGTACTTAGGAGGATTGGGAAGGTGGCCTATATGCTTGCTTTGCCACCCAGCTTGTCGGGGGTTCATCCGGTATTTCATGTTTCTATGCTCCGGAAGTATGTTGGCGACCCGTCTCACGTGTTAGACTTCAGCACGGTTCAGTTGGATGATGATTTGACTTATGATGTGGAGCCAGTGGATATTTTAGGTCATCGGGTTCGGAGATTGAGATCAAAGGATATAGCTTCGGTGAAGGTGCAGTGGAGAGGTCGGCCCGTGGAGGAGGCTACCTGGGAGACCGAGCAGGAGATGCGGAGCAGATATCCTCACCTATTTGAGACTTCAGGTATGTTTCTTGACCCGCTCAAGGACGAGCGTTTGTTTAATTTGGGGAGGATGTGACGACCCGACCCGTCGTCTCATGTGTTACTACCCCGTTTTCCCCGTTTATTGCTTCTTCATGTTTCATTATCGGCATCGGGTGAGTTAGAGTGGAATTGGATTGGTTTGGATAGGGAATGACACACTTAGTCTCTTTAAGGAATGCTTATATTGGAAAAGTCAACCGGATGTTCACTATTGAGTTAGATGGCTCGGATGTGAATTCCGGTGATTCGGTTAGCTTCGGTGGATGATTTGTGACTTAGGAGTGTGATGGGAAGTGATTTTGGAGGTCCGGTGTAGAATTAGGCTTGAATAGGCAAAGTTAGTATTTTGGCGAATTCCGGTTGATAGGTGAGATTTTGATCCGATGGTCGGAATGGAATTCCGAGAGTTGCAGTAGCTCCGTCAGGTAATTTTGGATATGTGTGCAAAATGTCAGGTCATTCAGAGGTGTTTTGGTTGGATTTTTGATCGAATGGGTAATTCGGATGTTTTTAAGAAACTTACGCTTGAATCCGATGTGATTTTATGGTTTTAGCGTTGTTTGATGTGTTTTGAGGATTGGAACAAGTTTGAATAAGGTTTTAGGATGTGTTAGTGTTTTTGGTTGAGGTCCCGGGGGCCTCAGGGTGAGTTCGGGTGGTTAAACGGAGAGTTTTTAAAGTTTGTTGTAGGTTCATCTTTGCTGGTATCTGGTATTTCCGCTTCTGCGGAAATGAACAGCAGAAGTTGTTCCGCAGAAGCGGGCGAGGCATCGCAAAAGCGCTCAGTGGTTTGGTAGAGTAGTTCCGCAGAAGCGGAACCATTTTCGCATCAGGAGCGGGCGGTTAACCGTAGAAGCGGTTTTGGTCGTTAGGAGGGAGTTCCGCAGAAGCGGAATGTGAGCCGCAAAAGCGGAAGTTGGATTTTTAATAAGGACCACAAAAGCGGGATTTTGGCCACAGAAGCGGTCCCGCATAAGCGGAAGCGGGACCGCAGAAGCGAAGTCGACTGGGCAGAAGGGTTTTTATATTATTATTTCATCCGCGAGTCTATTCATTTTTCCTCCATTGTTAACCACCTTAAGAGATTTTTGGTAGAAATTGAAGAGGTAAGTCTCGTGACCTAGAAACGCCATTTTATTGAAGAATCAACCATTAATTCTTGGAAATTTGGGTAAAAACTGGAAGAACTAGGGCTTGGTTTTTGAAATGAAAATTTGGGATTTCAAAGGGCATTTGAACTCCGATTTTGGTAAATTTGATATGTATGGACTCGTGGCGAGACGAGGAATCGGTGATGTGAATTTTGTAATTTTTCGAGAAGTGGGCCCGGGGCTCGGGTTTTGCCAACTTCGCAATTTTTGGTGTTTTTCGAGTCCTTTCGATTGGGTTATGTTTCTTTTGCCTATAATAATGTATTCCTTGTGATTTTGATCAGATTCGGCACGCGAGGAGGTTGATTCCAGAGGAAAAGGCATAGCGAGCTAGACTTGTGGCCGGCTTGAGGTGAGTAATACATGTAGATGATGACCTGAGGGTTTGAAACCCCGGTATATCGCATTGTGACGCTATATTGAGGCGAGACACGTACTCTATGACGAGTGCGGGGTCGTTTGTGATTGGGGACTGTGACTTAGTCTGTCCCGAGTGATGTTCATGGTGTGTTCTTGACTAGAGATTGATTGGTAATCATCCTACTTGGATTTTACAGATATATTTGGGCTTTGTGCCGATTATTTGAATCCTTCAGGCGTTATTATCACTGTTTCCATGATACTTAGCATGTTAAATGATTTCAGTTCTGAGTTAAACACTGTTTTGAAATGTTCAGTCCTATTTCTAAGATTTAAAACTTAAACTACATTTTCTAACGTTTGGAGCTGAGAGCTATTACTTAATATTGCCCGAGTGGCTTACTTGCATATTCTGGACTGAGTGTGGATCGGGCTGCACGCCGCAGCGATGTTATATTGATATTGCGCTTGGGCTGTAGGAGCCCCTCCGGAGTCTGAACCCCCACAGTGAGCGCGGGTACCCAAATGGATCGGGCTGCGCGCCGCAGCGGTCATATGCATTGCATTGCATTCATGCATTGATATTTATTTGCTTTACCTGTCATTTGATTTGCTGTTATCTCACCGTTAAATGTGCTGGCTTGCCAATTATAGCTTTACATTGTAATATCTCGTGATTTCTTATCTTCAGCCTATCTATGCTACTGAGTTGGAGTACTCACTTTACTCCCTGCACCATGTGTGCAGATACAGGTGTTCCGGAGGCTTAGTAGAGTTGTTGCTGCTCTCCAGATTATCACAGGAGACGTCGAGGTAGCTGCCAGGCGTCCGCAGGACCCGACTTCTCCCTTATCCCTTTTTATTTGTCCGCAATCTAGACTCTTGTATTATTGTGGATTCACTACTCAGTTGTATCTAGAGGCTCTAGAGTCGTGACCCCAGATCTGTTGGGAGTTGTTTTGATAGTTGTTATGGTTTTCCGTATTGTTTCTATTTATTATCGGGTTGGTGATCATTGTTAACTGCTAAATTAACTCTCTTAATTGGTAATGGGTCTTCGTACTCGGGTTGAGAGTGTTCAAATGGTCGGGCTTGCCTAGCAATTGTGTTGTCCGCCATCACGACCGGGATTGGGGTCGTGACATGTACTGAGTATGTATAGAATGAAAATCAATAACTACTAGACATGAGAGAAACATGGAATAAAAGACTCAACATATATATCTGAATAACTCTGTGAATCATTTAATATTATAATGTCGTGCATATGCTTATAATTATCATACCATGCATGGGTATATGCGTTCATAGCATCATCAAGCCTCTGAGAGCATCCCATCATATCATTTCAACCACTGTGGGCAAATCATCAACATATACCAGCTAATCAGGTGGTGGTGCGTATATAACGCCATAACCTTTTCCCATATCCCATATACATATAATATACATATATACGTGTATAATGCCATCTGATCATGGTTCAATGTAAATGAATGTAATGCTTGAGTAGTATCATGAAGTAAACTTTTTTTCAACTTACGTATTTTTTTAAGACCCATGAACAGATGATAGAATAATATGACACATGGGGAATCAAGAAAATAAGCATCTCTAATATTTCTATGAATAGAGTCATATATGGAAGTTGTGCATTTGCACGTTTTGTTTGTGTCGTATGGAGCATGCCAAAAGAAAGAAGGGATAACTTTAATATACCTGAGCCGATTCACTTGACAATCCCTCTAACACCCGTCTATTATGAAAAATGTGTAACGGCGGATCGAAGTAGAAATTTTTTTTATGATATTCTTGAGAAAGAGTGCACTGTATTTCTTAAAATTGCAAAATCTCACACTATATTGTATTATAAAATTTGAAGTGAGCTATGGAGCTCCACCCGTAGCAATTCCCTCATATACAATGTTGATGAGAATATCTTAAAATGCTTAGCTTCTCCAACAACTGTAATAAAATTTTTATAAATAGTTGGTCTTTTTGTGGGCCTCACATGTTAGATATTAAGACACCTACTCCTCTAAATATGCCACCTATATTTGAACTTTAAGAGTCAAATTTTGTGGCATTATATGCTGCCACGTTAAGGATTCCTTGGTATTATCCAAGGTTCTTAATTAATCATCCACTAACTCTTAATTAACTTGTTAATTTCGCCCATTAATCAATTATCCACATAATTAAGAGTTATTTCAAATTACTTAATATACTATTCACTTGGAACATACCTTATACACCTTACTATCATGATCATGAGGTGCCTTGTATGGTAGTGGTCCATAAGTACCGGATATTTTAGCTCGGGCTGTATTTTATCCCAAAATGTCAAACTTTGAAATTTATTTTTTTCGATTTGGTTACCCTCTCAAATTCAAGAATTTACTCATCACTTGTTTGATATAGCATAATGCTTATAGTCTCAAAATAAACCCATTCCGAACATACATTGATTAACTTACGACGAATCTTTACATTTTGGCCCGTGAGTTGACTTTTGTTGACTTTATAGTAATGATCTAAATTGAATCTTTTGCAATTGTAGGTAGTTCCTAAAGCTTGTTTTGAATCATTTAGTTGGTAATTTACTAGATTATGTTGGTTCTGAGGCTTGTTTCCAAGGTAAAGATGTGGTTGAGCTTTGAGTTAACCTTTGGAGCGGGGTAAGTGTTGTGGTTAACCTTGACTTGAGGGATTAGGACTTGTTTGCCTATTTCCTACTTGTTTAAATGTTGGGTACATCGTATATGTGAGGTGACGAGCTTATGCGTTGTTGTTGGGATAAAGCATGCGGGTGTGACTTATTTCTTGTAATTTAGTACTATATTTGATCATGATATCCATGCGTAGACTAGTTATTTACTAAATTGATTGTTATTTCTGCGTTTATGGACTATCTGTGATAATTGAGTATTCTTTCTGAAATTGAGGTTGGTATATTGGAACCGTTTTTGACGTAAGGCTTGTTGTTGTTCATTCTATCTCCCTTTTGTCATATATTCATTTTTATATGGTAGGGGAGAGTGTTAATGCATGAAGGGTGATGTCGTGCTGTATTTGAGTATTAATGCACGAAGGTGATAACGTGCCACATTGTGAGAGTTAATGTACGAAAGGTGATGACGCACCATATTTTGAGAATTAATTCACGAAGGGTGATGGCGAGCCGTATCTATTGGTTTATGATGAAAGTGAGAGTAAAAGCACGAAGGGTGATGTCGTGTTGTTATTATTGTTTCATAGTGAGGTTGGGAGTAAAACCACGGAGGGTGATGCCGTGGAATTTTGTTCATTATCTTTAGTCGTTTTGCTGGTTAAGGGCTTATTGGCTGTTTCTTGATGTCATTCCATGTTGTACATATCGTATCTTGTACCCCTTTCGCATGTCCCTTCCCAATAGTACATGTTTAGCCCTTATTTGCTGTTATGTTGTACGCATATTGTTATCCGAACAGGTTTATCTACGTGGGTGTCGTGTCATAACCTCGCCACTTTCTCATCGAGGTTAGGCTCGACATTTACGGAGTATATTGGATGGGTTTTACTGAAACGATACTCTGCACTTCTTGTACAGATTTGGTACTGGTACCAACTGTTCCTGAGGCGTTTCAGCTCGGATTTTCTTTGGAGACTCGAGGTAGATCTGCTAGCGTCCGTAGACCTTGAAGTTCCCTTCCACTTTCCCCTTATTTACTGTTCTTATCATTCGAGACAGTTGTACTTATTTCAAACTCTGTATGTAGAAACTCTAGAAACACGTGAATTTTGACTCCAGATCCAGGGTGTACTTAGATATTATTGGTTTTTGTGTCATTCGGCACTCAGTTTTAGTTTTATTTTGTCTTAGTGGACTTTACTTATTGAAATTAATTAAAATTGGCTTAAAGATCCTCCAACATTGGCTTACCTAGCAAGTGAAAATTTCGGATCGTTGTAGCGGGTACAGACCGTTGGGTTGTGGAAGGCACGAAGTGAACATGTTTTGGAAGATTTACACAAATTTTTCTACCCCTCCTTTATGTTTTGTTTTGCTAAAGAGGGATAGTTCCAAGACTGTATTTGTTTGAGAAATTAGTACTGCGAATAATATTTTAACTTGCTTTGGAAACTTGATTGCTCTAAGGAGATCTTGTATCTATAATGACCTTGCTTAATTGTTAATATTATGCATCTACTTTAACCCAACAAACTGTATATTTTTAGGTTTTTTATTACCGATAGAGGATTAGAAAGGAAAATGGGAAAGCATTACAAGGAAAAGACTTTATCTGGTGGCCAAAAAAATTGACGAACTTAAGCGTCGTTGAGAATAGTTTCCTAACTGAAACTTATTCATGGAAGGGAATTTCATGAATCGCCCTGATTCTATCTCTTTTCATTTCGTTTGAAGGAAGGGATGATCCCAATGAATATCTTTGTTTTTGTTTGTTGAATTTCTCTTTAATTAATCAATGTGTGATATTCTGAATCCTCATTACATATGAATCCAAATGATTTATGTCTTATCCTTCCTCTCCCATGTAAAAAAAAAATAAAAATAAAATCGTGCCTTATAGTCTTCATGTGATAAATAGCTTGCGCTTGATAAAGCATGCTCAATATTTTCCAACATAGAACAAAAGTGAAAAGGAAAAAATTAACTTTTATTCTTAGAATTGATACATGAATTCAATTGTGATTATTGATCAAATCAACTTCACTATGGAATATATTTCGACATGCTATATATAGTATAGATTGGAATTTTATGAGCCTTTGATGCCCTCATAATGTCCTGAAAATCATAGAATGATATACTCAGTGGTAGATACAACACATAAATTTATAAATACGTGTAAATCGTTACTTACTGGACATAGTCGATCTTAATAACGCCAGCGACAGGATTAGCAATGGTTGAGAAGGCTTCTTTAGAGAGATCTAGGGTTCCACCACATCCAGGACAATGATCAACAATCTTTACCACAATACTCTTGCCAGTGCAAGGGTGTGGCACTAGATTTGTTGGACCAGTGCATGTGATATTGAAAGTTTTGCCACATATTGCACCATTTTTCCAAAGAGGATCGCTTGCTGCTACTATAATGATACCTTGGGGTGTTTTTCCAGAGCATGCTGAAGCTGCACCAATAATAATAATTATGCCCCAATTCCAACCAAGTTCAGAATCAGCTATATCATTTTTTTTTTTGTTGTGGTAATATTAAGCAAATAATTGAATGAGACACTTGCGTTGTTGCTCACTTGAATAACATAATTGTTCTTGTTTTGTTTCTAAAGTCAAATGACTCATGTATCATCAATAACCTTTTTATATTTATTATTTCATAAAAAGGAATATGTTAATAATTTTTTTTACTATTTTTTCTTATCAATAAAACTCTTTTTTGTAATTTAAATTATAGCGTTGGTGGTGTAAATAATATCAATCATATACAGAGTAATAATTGTAGTTAAATATCTCAATAAGTATAAATTATGATAACCCGATAAAAGTGATAACTAAGTTGATATTACAAATTAAAAAGTATTTATAGAGTAAAGAAAATTTACACTAATCAGGTGTATGCAACGTAAATCGCATTTTGTTTGCGTACAAAAATAATATACTTACGAACATATTGCGTATTAAATGTGGCAGTCCCTGGTGTAGCCAAAGCTATAGAAAGCAAAGTAGTCACAACACCAATAGTGAGCAAACAAATTTTAGGAATTTCCATTTCTTTTATTTAATTCACTGATATAGTATTTAACCAACAACTATCTTTATATAGTTTTTTTTCTAAGTGTCCAATGTCTAAAATATGGTAACCAATTAAGAGAATTTGTGACGACCCGACCAGTCGTCTCATTAGTTACCACTCCGTTTCCCCCATTTCTGCTCCTTTATGCTTCGTTATCCGTGTTTTTATATGGTCGAGTTGATTTGTTTGAGTTCAGAGTGAATTTGGTAAGAAAGGAGATACTTAGTCTCTTTTAAGAGGACTTAAGTTGGAAAAGTCAATCGGATGTTGACTTATGAGTTAGAGGGCTCGGATTAGAGTTCCGATGGTTCGGTTAGCTTCGGGAGGTGAATTCTAAATTATGAGTGTGATCAGAAGTGGTTTTGGAGGTCCGGTGTAGAATTAGGCTTGAATTGGCGAAGTTAGTATTTTGGCGATTTCCGGTTGATAGGTGAGATTTTGATCCGAGGGTCGGATTGGAATTCCAAGAGTTGTTGTAGCTTCGTTATGTGATTTAGAACGTGTGTGCAAAATTTAGGGTCATTTGGACATGATTTGGTTGGGTTTTTGATAAAAAGCATGTTTAGGAAGTTTTTAGAAAACTTAGGCTTCAATTCGATGTGAATTAACGATTTTAGTGTTGTTTGAGGTGTTTTTGTAATTGGAACAAGTTTGAATGATGTTTTAGGATGTGCTGGTGCTTTTTGTTGAGGCCTCTGGGGCCTCGGGGTGATTTCGGATGGCTAATGGGATGTTTTGAACTCTGAAGAATTGCAGAAAATGCAGCAGCCGGTGCAGGCAAATTTTGGCCTTCGTGATCGCGTGAGGTCCCTTGCGATCACGTAGAAGGAGTTTGGGTGGCTCTGAGTTTTTGCTTCGCGGTCGCGTCTTATGGATCGCGTTGGCGGCGGGTCCTTGAGGTTGAGCTTCGCGTTCGCGTGATGGATGCCGCGTTCGCATAGTGGAATTTAGTGCGTGAAGGTCCAGGAGCTATTGCTCTTCGCGTTCGCGGGTGTGGTGCGGCGTTCGCGTAGGTTCAGAGGCCCAAAGCATCGCCTTTGCGGGTATGGTGCCGCTTTCGCGAAGGGTTATTTTTGGCCAAAGTAAAATTGTGCATCGCGAACGCGTGGGTTTGACCGCGTTCGCGAAGGAGAAATTCCAGAACTGGGCAGAAGGTTTTTAAACATTTCATCTGCGAGTCTTAGCCATTTTTCCACCATTGTTGAGTATTTTTAGAGCACTTTGGAAGAAATTGAAGAGGGATTCGAGGAGGATTGATCGGAGGTATGTTTTATGGACCAAAATGTAAGGCCCCGTAAAAATTTTTGCTCAAAAACCTAGTAGCTCGCGGTGTCAAGTTTCCAATATGTGTTGGGAAGGTGTAAAATTCTTCGCGGTTCGGACCTTTTGTACTAATCTAAGCATTTAAAAATCAAAGAATCATGTTTTCCAGAAAAGTGCCATTTTGCTATCAAGAATGCGATCGCAAATCTAGTATGCGGACCGCATTTCTACCGCAGAATTGAGTCAGTGGTTTGGTTAAAATTGAGGTCAAAATGCGGTCCATTATGCGATCGCATAACTGATATGCGGACCGCCTTTCTATCGCAAAGTGAGTCAATGTGTCTGTCAAATTTGAGATAAAAAATGCGGTGCATTATGCGACCGCAAATCGGGTATGCGGACCGCATTTCCGCCACAGACCCAAACAGTAGGATTGGAATTTTGGAGCACTTTTGTCGTCCATTCTGCGGACCGCATTTCGTCTCTACGATCGCAAAGTGCGACCGCAAACCTGACTCGGGCTCCTAATTTTCTAAATTTTAAACCCGACCCCTTTTTTAATAAAATACCCCAACCCCTTATTTTAACAAATTTTCTGAAAAAAATAAAAGAGAGGGAAGAGAGGGTTCTTGAGAGAGAAAGTCATCTTCATCAATTTGATCCTTCAAAACTATCTGGGCCGCGAAATTTCGAAGTAATTGTCTTCATCCCCATTCTTGCAGGTAAATACCCAACCCTTTTTCATTGATTTTCAGGTTTAAACTAGGGGGG
>NW_017670792.1:243568-275814 GCF_001879085.1 Nicotiana attenuata
GGGGGGGGGGGGGGTCTCATGCATTGATTCTTGAAAATAAAGGTTGCAAACATACATGCATGCGTTTTTAAAACCTAAAATCTAGTGAACAGGAATTGGGTAGGAGTAAAGAATTGTACAAAGAGGGGTTGATAACCTAAATAAGTTTGAGTAGCAATTGTGAACTCCAATTTTAAGATATATGTGTTAACTTGTGCACTAGATTGACGTTGCTAGACTATTTGGTGAATTGAAAGTAGAAGTTGGAATGGAATTCGGCTCCAGGTATGTATGGCTAACTTTGGCCTTTGTAAAATTACTTTGTGTGGTGTACCAATACTTGGTATGTGATATCTACATGAATTATTTGTGAAATTCTTGTGGTTGGTATGGTTTGAGTGTTTGTGGTTAAGTCTCCCGATATAATGGTGTAAGTAATTGGCAATAAACCAAATGTGTGATTGTGAACGTGTTATATGGTAAGAGTTTAGCAACAAATGATGGAAAGAAATTGTAATTGATGCAATAGAAACAACTGTGGTAATCACATGTATGTCTTGTTGTGAGAAATTATCGTGGTGACTTAAATTGCATATGAGTTGTTGAAAATGATGGAAGAGGTATTGATGGTTATGGAAATTCTTTGTGAATTGTTGTGTGTGTTGTAGTTTGTGAATTGTTGTTGTTGTTGATGTTGTTTGTGAATTGTTGTTGTTGTTTGTGAATTGTGATCTTTCGGTGGGATCGGGTTGCGCGCCGCAACACGAAGTAATAAGGTGTGGTTTGTGGTGATAAGTGTGGCCGAGGTAATAAGGGTGGAAAGTGATCGAAATCACTATTGAAATGAAAATATGAGAAAATTGTGAAATGGTTGATGTGTTAATGTTGAATGGGAGAAAGGAGAGATTGTAAACTTGTTTGGCTTGATTGTTCCTTTCATGTGTATTTGATTGTTGGTTCTATTACTGCTCGTTACATGTGTATGGTTTGAGTTTACTTAGGGAAAAGTTTGTTCATACATACCAGTACAATTCAAATGTACTGACGCCCCTTTTGCCGGGGGCACTACATTCGTGTTATGATTGTAGGTGGATCCATAGCAGGTACTCCAGTCCACCGACCGTAGCTCCCCTTCACTTCCCGTCACCTGTATTTGTGATCCCCTTTCCTCTCGGGGCCCTGCGTGGCTCATGCCGCTTTTATTCCAGAGTCTTGTTTAGTTTTTGTGTAAGGTATAGCCGGAGCCTTGTTACCGGCAAGTATTGTATTATCCTTTTGTATCCTTAGAGGCTCCGTAGACAGGAAATGCGGGTTATGAACTTATGTAAATATGTATTTTGAATGTTGGGCGATGTAAGTTGTAAACCTCATTATGTAACCATGTATGTTATGTATGTTTTGTAAAGAGGTGTTTTAATTATAAATGGCTATTTCCTTGATTAATGAGCAATGAAAATACGGGGTAACACGTGGGATAGGAAAGGCACCCAGGTCCGCTTGACTGGGGCTACCCGGTCGGGCGCTGGTCATGTCCCTCGGCATTGGGCGTGACAAACTTGGTATCAGAGCCTAAGGTTTTAAAAGAGTCCTAGGATGTCTCGGAGCCGTGTCTAGTAGAGCCCTACTTATCGGTGTGAAGTCGACAACATCTATAAGTGGGGGGCTGCATGGACATTTAGGAAATTACCCACTTCTTTGTTATTCTATATCATGCGGTAAAGTGAAACGTGAAAGTATCTATGTCTAACTCGTGCTCTGTTCTGAATTTTTCAGTAATGGCACCTAAGAAGAGAGCTAGACTTGGCCTTGGGGCCAATGCCACCTCGAGTGAGGCTATGAATCATGTACCTGATGTCGTGGGTGAGAGTGACTCCCCGGTCTTGAATCTACCTGGCCCGTCTATCCCAGACCAAAGTGTTCTTGTTCCTGTTGCGGCAGAGGGTGCTACCATCCCTCCCGCCGATATTCCTGATTCTGATACAGTTCCAGCTCCCGGTCTCGAGGTTCCTGATGAGGACCTTAGATGAGCCATCGGTATGTTGACCCAGCTAGTGGCCGCTCAGGACCAGAGATCTCATGATGCCCCTACATCCTCCAGCGAACAGGGAGATTCCGCTAGTTCAAGAGTCGACCAGTTTATGCGGTTAGCCCCTCCAAAGTTCTCAGGCACAAACCCAGAGGCCGATCCGCAGGATTTCCTTATGAAATGTATAAGACCCTTCGAGTGATGAAGGCTTCAGAGACGAAGGGAGTTGAGTTGGCTTCATACAGGTTGAAGGAAGCAGCGTATTTGTGGTTCGAGATGTGGGAGGATTCCCGTGGGGAGGGAAGACCTCCGGCTAGAAGGGATGAGTTCATGGATGCATTTATGGACCATTTCTTGCCTGTCGAGACGATGGCAGCCCGTGTCACTAAGTTTGAGGTCCTCAAGAAGGGCAGTATGAGTGTTTGGGAGTACCACATGGAGTTTGTGAGATTGTCCAAGTATGCACCTCAGTTAGTGTCGACCATGGATGCTCGAGTTCGGCGATTTGTTTAGGGCCTTAGTCCTTTGGTGGTGAATGAGGCGGTTACAGCGGCCATACACTGGGATATGAATTATGGGAAGATTGTGGGATTCGCTCAGGCCACAGAGGCTAGGAAGTTGAAGACACGGGTGGAAATGGAGAGTAGCAGCAGGGCCCGATCAGTGGGTCACTCAAGAAGGCCAGCTCAGGGGAGAGGGTCATCAGGGCCATCCCAGTCATATGTTCAGTCCTCAGGAGCGCACCACCATCTGTGCACAGTTATCAGCAGAGCAGCCACATGAGACCAGGTTCAGACAGTAGGAGACCCCATCAATCCGATCGTTCGGGAGAGAGATCACAGCAGCAAGGGAGGACACCATGCCCCAAGTGTGGGAGATTCCATTCAGAGACTTGTTATTTGGATATCCCAGTGTGTTTTAGATGCGGGGTGAGAGGTCATATCCAGCGGGACTGCCGTGTGCCCAGTCAGGGCATGGGTAGGGGATTTGCTCAGTCATCCGGTTCTTCGATTGCCATATCATCTGTGCATCCTCCAGCACCAGCAGGACGTGGTGTAGTTAGGGGTGGAGCTCGCAGTAGAGGTGGACCCAGTTGGTTTTATGCTTTGAGTGGTCGCCAGAGTGCAGAGGCTTCTCCAGATGTGGTTATAGGTATCTTGTCCATTCAGGCTATTGATTGCTATGCTCTTATTGATCCGGGGTCCTCTTTGTCTTATGTCATCCCATTCATTGCGTCATGTTTTGGGATAGAACCAGAACAGCTTCATGAGCCGTTCTCCGTATCGACTCCGGTTGCCGATTCTATTACAGCCGCGCGAGTTTATAGGAATTGTGTTGTCACGGTATGTGGTCGTGTTACCACGATCGATCTTATCGAGCTTGGAATGGTGAATTTCGATGTGATAATGGGAATGGACTGGCTTTATTCGTGCTTTGCTAAACTTAACTACCGAACAAGAGTCATGAGACTCAAGTTCCCTAATTAGCCGGTTATCGAGTGGAAGGGGAATTCTGTGGTGCCGAAGGGTAGTTTTATTTCCTACCTTAAGGCTTCAAAGATGATTAAGAAGGGATGTATCTATCATTTGGTCCAGGTGGCGGACACCACTTAAGAAGTGTCTACCCTCGAGTCCGTGCCAGTCATGAACGAGTTTCTTGAAGTGTTTTCGGACGAGCTTCCAGGGATTCCGCCAGATAGGGAGATTGATTTCGGGATTGATGTATTGCCAGATACGCAGCCAATATCTATTCCACTATAAAGAATGGCTCCAGCAGAGTTAAGGAAGTTAAAGGAGCAGCTGAAGGATTTATTAGAAAAGGGGTTCATACGGCCGAGTATGTCGTCGTGGGGTGCTCCGGTTCTCTTTGTCAGGAAGAAGGATAGGTCTCTCCGGATGTATATTGATTATCGGCAGCTCAACAAAGTCACCATCAAGAATAAATATCCTATGCCTCGGATAGATGATTTATTCGACCAATTGCAAGGTGCAAGGTTTTTCTCTAAAATTGATCTCCGGCCCGGGTATCACCAATTGAAGATTATGGAGCAGGATATTCCTAAGACTGCTTTCAGAACTGGCTATGGTCCCTTTGAATTCTTGGTCATGTCATTTGGCTAACCAACGCCCCGACAGCTTTTATGGATCTTATGAATCGGGTCTTCAAGCCATTTCTAGACTCCTTCGTGATTGATTTCATTGACGACATCCTTGTTTATACGCGAAGCTGGGAGGATCATGCCGATCACCTCAGGGCAGTTCTACAGACTCTTCATCAACACCAGTTGTATGCTAAATTTTCAAAATGTGAGTTTTGGTTGGAGTCTGTTGCCTTTTTGGTCATGTTGTCTCCGGTGAAGGGATTCAGGTGGATCCCCAGAAGATTGTAGCAGTAAATGATTGGCCTAGACCCACGACCCCGATGGAGATTCGTAGCTTCTTGGGAATAGCAGGGTATTATCGGTGGTTTTTGGAGGGATTTTCTACCCTCGCCTCCCCATTGACTAAGCTGACGCAGAAAGCAGTTAAGTTCCAGTGGTACGACGCTTGCGAGAAAATTTTTCAGGAATTGAAGTCAAGGTTGACCTCGGCACCAATATTGACCTTGCCGGAAGGCACGAAAGGATTTGTGGTTTATTGCGATGCCTCCAGAGTTGGTTTGGGGTGTGTGCTGATGCAACATGGGAAGGTTATAGTGTATGCTTCGAGGCAGCTCAAGAATCACAAGAAAAATTATCCGACGCGTGATTTGGAGCTTGCGGTAGTTGTATGTGCTTCGAAAATATGGCGGCATTATCTTTATGGGGTCCATGTGGATGTGTTTTAAGACCACAAGAGCCTCCAGTATTTGTTCAAGCAGAAAGAATGGAATTTAATGCAGCGACGGTGGTTAGAATTGCTCAAGGATTATGATATGAATATTTTCTACCATCCAGGGAAGGCGAACGTGGTGGCTGATGCTCCCAGTCAGAAGTCTATGAGTAGTTTGGCTCATTTGGGAGCGGATCAGAGGTCCTTGGCTCGGGAGATTTATTAATTTGCCAGTCTAGGGGTTTGCATTTCGGCCTCAAACGTGGGGGATATTATGATGCATAATGGAGCAGAATCGTCACTTGTAGCGGAAGTCAAGGAAAAGCAGTTTATTGATCCAGCATTGGCTCAGATGAAGGAAGCAGTTTTGAATAACAAGACTTCGGCAGTTTCACTCGGCAAGGAGGATGGTGTATTGCGATGTCAAGGTAGGCTATGTGTTCCGGATGTGGATAAGCTTCGGGAGAGGGTAATGGCGGAGGCTTATAATTCCAGGTATTCCGTGCACCCAAGTTCTACGAAAATGTATCATGATCTCAAGGAAATTTATTGGTGGAACGGTATGAAGAGGGGTGTGGCGCACTTTGTATCTAAATGTCCGAATTGTATGCAAGTAAAAGCTGAGCATCAGCGGCCCGGTGGGTTAACTCAGCTTATGGAAATACCATTGTGGAAATGGGAGATGATCAACATGGATTTAGTGGTGGGGTTACCTTGCACTCGGCACAAGTTTGACTTAATTTGGGTAATAGTGGATCGACTCACCAAATCAGCTCACTTCTTGCCAGTCAAGTCCACTGATACTGCATAATAGTATGCTAAGTTGTATATCAAGGAAATAGTAAGGTTTCATGGCACTCCACTTTCTATTATCTCAGATCGAGGAGCCCACTTCACAGCTAATTTTTGGAAGAAGTTTCAGCAAGGTTTGGGTACTCAGGTGAATCTCAGCACGGCTTTCCATCCACGGACTGACGGTCAAGCAGAGCGGACTATTCAGACGCTTGAAGATATGTTGCGGGCTTGTGTCTTGGATTTCAAAGGTAATTGGGATGATCACTTGCCACTTATAGAATTTGCCTACAATAACAGCTTTCATGCCAGCATTCAGATGGCCCCATTTGAGGCACTGTACGGAAGGAGGTGTAGGCCTCCGATTGGATAATTTGAAGTGGGTGAAGCAGAACTGATCGGGCCAGATCTCGTGCACTAGGCTATGGAGAAAGTAAAAGTCATTCAGGAAAGGATTAAAACTGCTCAGAGTCGTCAGAAATCCTATGCGGATGTTCTTCGAAGAGAATTGGAATTTCAAATTGATGATTGGGTGTTCTTGAGGGTATCTCCTATGAAGGGAGTCATGCGATTCGGGAAAAAGGGGAAGTTGAGTCCTAGGTATGTCGGGTCGTGTCGGATCGCTCAAAGGATAGCGCAGGTGGCTAATAAGCTGGAATTGCCTCCTGAAATGTCATTAGTGCACCCGGTGTTCCATGTGTCCATGTTAAAGAAAGTGGTTGAGATCCATCCACCATTGTGCCAGTCGAAACCATCGAGGTTAATGAAGAGTTGTCGTCTGAAGCAGTTCCGGTTGCTATCCTTGATAGGCAAGTCCGTAAATTGATAAATTAGGAAGTTGCTTCAGTTAAAGTATTATGGCGAAGTCAACGAGTTGAGGAAGCCACATGGGAAGCGGAAAATGAAATGAAGAAAAAATATCCCCATCTGTTTGAACAAGTCTAGTAGTAATCGTGCGAACTCTTATCTCTAAAAGAACTGATATTGTGTCCAAATTGGTGTAAAGACACCCCATCTTTTCTTCCTAAATGCTTTGCTATTGAAATCCATCTAGTGGTACAAGACTTGAATGTGTTGTGATTGTTTAAGTCATGTGAACCTCTTTTTGGTAAATGAAAGTTTTATAAAGACTCATGGGATAAGTAAACAACTAATGGTAGTGTAGAGTGGTATTGATTAATTGAAATGCATGTAGTATGTTAAAGTGGTTAACTTGTATGGGACTCCTTCAAATGACTAATTTATGTGCAAAATGTAGCAAGTGATTGAGTACATGCAATTGTTGAGGTAATGTCACGCCCCAGAAACCGAGGAGCGCGACCGGCTCTCAACCGAGAGAACCCGACTGAGCAAGCCTGCTAGGTTTCATTCTACCCAAACCGATTCATGAATAAATAGGAGATGGACTCCATTAATCAAACTTAGTAAGTGTTTTATTAAAGTCTTCCATTTCATTTCCATTAGCAGCTTAAATCATAAATATCAAAATATTACAAGTGTTATAAATCTTTTCCAAACATCAATATTCTTACTTTAATTCCAAATACACGACACTACCCACAACCTGTCTACGGAGCCTCTAAACATAACTAAAGAGTAATGTAATATAGAAATGCCGGTAACAAGGCTCCGGCTATACCTCAAATACAAAGTACATGATAAACAAATGAAACAGGACCCCGAAATGAAGTGGGACTCACCAAGTCAGCTGAAAGGTTGATGCGGCACTAGCTGCGACCAACACTGCCTGCTATAGAAACACCTACATCCATTTAAAGACGTAGCGCCCCTGGCAAAAAGGACGTTAGTGCCATCTAATAGCACTAGTATGTATAACTAAACACCATCTAGTAAGAAAGAACTTCCATACAATAATAATGAAATCACAAGTACAACTTAAAAACCTCAAATGATCACAACATAATTAAATAAAAGAATCATGCCATTTTCACATCCTTCTCCCATAGCTTTTAGTTTGGGGCATTTCATTCATGTGTTCATCACTGTTCTTAATACCACCGCTATCTTGAGCAGAGTCCCATCACGACCCGATCGGCTAGGTTGCCTCAGTTGAGGCATATATCTCAATTACCATTTCATTTCCCTTCTCCGGAGTTCAATATTAGCACATTACCACCATGTGTGCGGCATGGTGTCCGATCACGACCCGATCGGCTAGGCCGCCTTACCTAGGCGTAGTTTCTTTCTCATTAATCATCTCATTTGAATCTTTATTTCACATATATCGTATCAATTCATTGGCACTTGGTGCCACAATTATCACATCTTTTCCATTATCAATGTCCACCTTGCATTTTGTGATCATAGGCACATACAAAGGCAATTCAAGTTGCAAACATAAGTAAGATTTCACATAGTTAGCACAATATATGCATGTCCAATCTCAATTTAAGGTATTAGCATTTCAATACATGATTCATATTCCTTGCACCCTTTTTAAGTTATCAAGAATAGCGGGTTGATCACATTGGAATGCATCTTTCACAAATATAGGGTCACAACACCAATTCATGTAAAGATTCAATCAAAGCAAGAATCCAAAGTTCAGTCTTACCACATTTACGCAAGCATCGATAGAGCTCAATTTCTAAAAGACAGGGTTTTAGCCATACATACCTCAAAGAGCTTTCCCTTAAATTTTTAGAATACACCAACACCTCTAGCAATAACAATCTATAAGGAAATAGCGGACATCGATTAATAATTTGAAAGATTACCCATGGTGTAACCCTCTTAGGAATTTCATCAAACACCTAACAAGTGAAGTAGACTACAAGGTCCTACAATAGAAATTCCTTCTTTCTTTATCCAATTTCATCAAGAACTACCCAAAATAGCTCATTAATCCTACATACTATAGCTTAGTGTCACATGCATGGCCTATTTCTAACCCCACAATATATTTTTGAACTCATAATCTCATATATGAAATATTAGAAGTAGGAAATACCCGGAAGATCGGGAGCTAGAGATTGTCATGCTTGATTCTTGAGGGTTTGTGCAAGATTGATGATTCAGAGGCTAGGTTCCTCTTTCTCTCTCTAAAATGCTCTCACCTCTCTCTATATTTAGTGTAAAAATAGTCCCAAATGAAGCCCCAAACCTTATTTTTCAAAGTTGGTTCGGATATGAAAATTTCCAAAAATAACCCCCGAAGTCAAAAATGCGGTGCAATTATGTTATAGCATAATCGAAAGGTGGGCAGCATTCTTGCAGCAAAATTGAAATGCGATAGCATAATCAACAGCATAATTGATTATGCTACAGCGTATCAACATGCGAAAGCATAATTTTTTTCCCGACACTGCTTCACTACGCGACGCATATGCGGTCCGCATGGTTGTTTTGCGATTGCAAATCCAGCCTTTTGGTAATTTAATCATAACTTTGTGTAGGAATGTCCAAATGGTGAACGGTTTGAAGCGTTGGAAACTAGACTCGAAGAACTTTAATTTGATAGGTTATTCATCACATAAAAGCTTATACATATTTAGATAAGCTCGTTCAAAGTATTAACTAGTGCACGCTCATTTGGAATTTTAGCCTATTATGAACTTTTCCAAATTTTCTTAGACTTAGGCCTTTCCTTGGACCCCAAATTACTTACCATAAGACTTATACAAATATTTACCAAATCCAATTGATGTACACCATGTTAATAGCACATAAAAATATTATAATAAACATACGTGGCACCACGAAATCCTAGGTTACTTAGCGAAATTTTCCGGGGTCTTACATTCTCCCCCCCTTAGGATCATTCGTCCTCGAATGAGGAGTAGAGTCTGACTCAAACGCTTAATATAATAAATCTCTTTTCTCACCTACCTCAAGACCCTAAATTTTAACTAACTCCTAAATCTTTTTCAGAAATTTTGGCAGAGTCTCCTTTGTAACTAGGCCTATCCACCTGCCAGAGAACCACCAAAACCATCCTGAAAACACATCCACAACTCGACAAAGCACCATAATGTATATATCAATGATAAGAACCTCAGCATTACAAACACTACTTTTCACGATGATACCTGGGCATGGAATGCACATTTTTAAATCATAACACCTAGAAGGTACCTTTCAAATCAAAACCAACTGCTATGCGATCAAGAGAAAATATTTTATTTCCACCACATTCTCGGCCTTCAGTGGCCTCCTATATCTACAGACTTCGCCAGAACACATTCACGGGAGCAATTTCAACCCCTAAACTTACTTAACTAGGACAACAAGTAGATATATAGCATAAGCTAACTATCCACTAACTTCGTCTTCAATAATTTCCACAGGAATGATACACAATTGATCTCCACCTACTTCCTTTAGACATAGACATGTGAATCCACAAAATATATGGCGAACAACTATGGGGACACTTCATACTCCTAGTGCGGCCTAATGTGAAATACACTTATGCAACCTTTATTATCAACTCACATTACATCTTCAGGGGAAAATATTAAGAATAGCCTGCTCACCCTCCAAACTCTAAATCTCTAGGCGAACACTCACACTAAACCCTTGATGACCTTCAACAATTACTCTAAGATGAGCTATTATAAAATGACCATATAATTACCTATCAATTATATATGTGATCACACTGTGAAACTTCATCTTTGACTCGTCTGAACTTACAATACCCAATGGATCTAATAGAATGAGGAACAACAGAGTTCAAGATCAGGCTGGAGTTATCCAGGAATCCATTAATGCACTGAGTAGAGTACTTTCTGAGGTTATATGCTAAGGGACACGAAAGTTACAACTAACAATGCTGACATGGTTAGTCACTATGACGACGTCAATTATTACACAAATGAGGCATAGGGGTAAGTAGTACATTGGCAATAGGAATCATTAAGGAGGAATATTCAAGTACATGACCCAGTCATTACCTAGGGTGAAGGGAAAATCAATTCATGCTCTGGTACCTTGAATGCGATATGGGATTTAAAATACATGAAGTAGAATTACACTCCTGACGTTAGCTGACACAAGGAATCTATGCCGTAAGCCTATGAGGATGAATATGAAGTTAAAACACTTATGAGATTATCATAACTCAAACAGCTTAACCCTTCCTGACAATTGACCCTATATGAGAGAACTAAAGGTACGAAAACTTGTCTTCCAAATCAATATGCTCATGATATGTGCAAAAATTTGAAGGCATCTAATCTCACCCTTTCACGAGTAAAACCAAATAGCTAGGACATATAAATGTTGGGACGAAATCATGTATTGGTTAGAGGAGTTCTAATGGTTAACATGATGCTCCGAGGAGAAAGACAAATGACACTCATATCCACCCAAGGAGGTAGAATACCAAGGGTAGCAAAACTCCCCTCAGATGACAATGATATAGTCAATTATTCTAGAAGCTGAGTGAGAAGAAGGCCACGTAACCCATCCAATCCGACCCATTTAAAACTTTTTAAAAGGCGACGCACTTTGATTTGAAACCATGGCAATATAAGCTTGAACTTAGGGGAAATAATTACTTTTGGAACCCACTAGGAAAGCCCACGTAGCCCTAGAAAATGATAACATTGGCGAGAAAGTACGTAAAATCATTACGAGTTGGTATAAAATAAGGCCTCAAAGTGCCCACATGGATAAGTTGGAAACAATGAGACGTCTTAATGAATTTATCGAGGAAAAGTAACCTGGGTTATCTAGTTAGAGAGACAAGCAAAGCAGGTAAATGGTTGTTAGAAGAACATCTACAAGGAATATCAGCAATATTTATTCATTCTAACAAAAGGAATATGTCCCCTTCCTTAATGCTACAAGACTTTCTCTTTGATGCCATGAAACGTAAATGAATTTTACAATGAGAGTTATCAGATGAAATAGATAGTAGGGTACCAAACTAATGAGCACCATTTGGAACCAACAAGCTTAAACTAAGTCGAAGACATTAGAAGTCTATAGTAAAGAGGGATTTACCTGTTTTCAGTGTCCTTTTTAGGTCCTTTTAGTACATAAAATGAGGTGAATTTAATCGAATCGTATAGTTGGATAACTAGTTAAGACATTGAGATAATATCGCATTGAAGATTACAGGTAAACAACACATGATTCAAGACAAATGAAAAGAAAGTGAGAGAGCCTTATGGAAGTAACCTTTACTTACATTGTAACCACTAGGAATGGTGGTAATATAAAGCAATTACGAGAAGCTACATTTTTGTAAAAAGATCTCTGTATGAAGTCACGTGATGTATAGCTCTAGAATTCTAAAATCCAATTATGTTTAGCAACTCTAATTCATAATGAAGCACTACATCACACTTCTACACAACCAGCTATTGCAAACCACATTGGGAGATGCTATAAGACTTGACTGAGAGAAAGGCTTGGACATATGAATGTGTTACTAGGTGTATTTCTCCATGGTCAACCCAAAACCTAAAGGCGAGAGTTAGACTGATAAGCAGATCGTTGGACTAGCACAAGTGCAGATAATCAATTATCGGAAAGAGATCATTCAATTTTAGTAATTGCAGCATGCTATCAACCCTTGATGCACTTGAGTGATATAAGAACCCAATTAGATAGTATAGAATAATCATGGAGGGTTTGCAGATGTTCATAATGAGTTCTTCATGGATTTAAACTTGAGAACTACCTAGATGCTAATGAAATGCAGAAGAATATGAGAAACAGACATTGTGCTATAATAACCTCCAAAGGTGTGCTTGGTCTTGACAGAGTGCCTAGTAGGGGTCCTTACGAGAAAGGAAGCGTTACAATGATTTATAGAAGGATATGTTCTCTCATGGTTATCGAACAAGTGTGGGGTAACTAGCACAATGAATTCACTAACTAAAGAACACAATTAACACATGTTATGGAGGTGCAAAGAGAAAATAAACATTTGTTATGAGTTGGACATGTTTCTGCTATATTAACTCCCAACTGCAATATACGACCATGCCACGAGCAACCATAATACTAGGACAAAGTGAGCTACCTACTGCGGGATGTCCCAAGTGGATACAAAAGTTATGGCGACACAATATCATCCTATGATGGGGATGTGAGGATCCCAATTTTTAGAGAGACTTTATGCACACGGTGACCATTTCGATTGATATGCACTCATGTGATAGGTGTTAAGGTATGCTCTTTTGTTACTAGGCAGTGAGAAGCTTTCATGATGATATTCGCAAGATAGTAGATTGACAGTTCAAACCATATAAGCCATATACACAACTAAGTAAAAGAGTGACTCGAGAAGGATCGCAACACTGAGATGCTTTACATGGAACTCGACACCACATAGGCAAACTTTACGACGGAGCATGCATAGGCACAAGTAGGCAGATGTTGCTCATTTCAATAAAATATTCTGTAAGGAATTCATCAGGTATAGTCCCTCGTTAAGAATTTCATCAGGTATAGTCCCTCATTAAGAATTTAGGAAAATAAAGTGGGAAGTATTAGTCCTAGAGTTATAACTCCATTCAAGGATGTATTTATAGAACTTAATTCCACAAGAGGATGTAAATAAGAGAATTTGTAATAGAGTGGATTCACGAACAATACGGCTCCTTCAAGGAGTAGGTACACACAAGTCTTTGTGACTCACATCTTATCAAGACAATGCTTATGAGAATTCTTCAATATGGATGTACATATACAATGAGTAGAAATTTTGATTTGGCTCATTAATGACTTTAGGTTGGTTGGGCAATAGCTTAATCAATACTCCTCGACTCAACATCCCTAGCGCATGTAGATAACATACTGATATACTATATGATCTGGTGGTGCAGAGACATTAATAGAAACAACGGTACTCCCTTGGCAAGAAGTTCTACCGATCCCTCTAGACTCCATACATTCTCCTAACAAACGCTTAGGAAATCTCCCTCACATTCAATGGTAGGGCATTCCCTCCTTACTGCTTCCAAAATCATGAATTACTCATCACAAGATTAAGACAAAGAATGGAAATCAGCTCCCTATCTTGAGCTCTACTGCACAATCTTAGAGTATCAAAGAAAGGTGAAATTCCTAGATCTCCGAATAGCCTCCAACTTATAGATGTGGTCGACTACACACCGATAAGAAGGACTCTACTAGACACGGCTCCGAGACATCCTAGGACGCTTTAAAAATTTCAGCTCTGATACCAAGTTTGTCACGCCTAAAAACCAAGGAGCGCGATCGGCGCTCAACCAAGAGAACCCAACTGAGCAAGCCTGCTAGGTTTCATTCTACCCAAACCGATTCATGAATAAATAGGAGATGGACTCCATTAATCAAACTTAGTAAGTGTTTTATTAAAGTCTTCCATTTCATTTCCATTAGCAGCTCAAATTATAAATATCAAAATATTACAAGTGTTATAAATCTTTGCCAAACATCAATATTCTTACATTAATTCCAAATACACGACACTACCCACAACCTGTCTACGGAGCCTCTAAACATAACGGAAGAGTAATGTAATATAGAAATGCCGGTAACAAGGCTCCGGCTATACCTCAAATACAAAGTACATGATAAACAAATGAAACAGGACCCCGAAATGAATTGTGGCTCACCAAGTCAGCTGAAAGGTTAATGCGGCACTAGCTGTGACCAACACTGCCTGGTATAGAAACACCTACATCCATTTAAAGACGTAGCGCCCCCGGCAAATGGGACGTTAGTGCCATCGAATAACACTAGTATGTACAACTAAACACCATCTAGTTAGAAAGAACTTCCATAAAATAATAATGATATCACAAGTACAACCTCAAACACTTTAAATGATCACAACATTATTACATAAAAGAATCATGCCATTTTCACATCCTTCTCCCATAGCTTTTAGTTTGGGGCATTTCATTCATATGTTCATCATTGTTCTCAATACCACCGCTATCTTGAGTGGAGTCCGATCACGACCCGATCGGCTAGGTTGCCTTATTTGAGGCATATATCTCAATCACCATTTCATTTCCCTTCTTCGGAGTTCAATATTAGCACATTACCACCATGTGTGCGGTATGGTGTCCGATCACGGCCCGACCGGCTAGGCCGCCTTACCTAGGCATGGTTTCTTTCTCATTAATCATCTAATTTGAATCTTTATTTCACATATATCGTATCAATTAATTGGCACTTGGGGCCACAATTATCACATCTTTCCCATTTTCAATGTCCACCTTGCAACTTATGATCATAGGCACATACAAAGGTAATTCAAGTTGCAAGCATAAGTAAGATTTCACATAGTTAGCACAATATATGCAGCTCCAATCTCAATTTAAGGTCTTAGCATTTCAATACATGATTCATATTCCTTGCACACTTTTTAAGTTATCAAGAATAGCAGGTTTATCACATTGGAATGCATCTTTCACAAATATAGGGTCACAACACAAATTCATGTAAAGTATCAATCAAAGTAAGAATCCAAAGTTCAGTCTTACCACATTTACGCAAGCATTGATAGAGCTCAATTTCTAAAAGACAAGGTTTTAGCCATATATACCTCAAAGAGCTTTCCCTTAAATTTTTAGAATACACCAACACCTCTAGCAATAACAATATATAAAGAAATAGCGGACATCCACTAATAATTAGAAAGATTACCCATGGTGTAACCCTCTTAGGAATATCCTCAAACACCTAACAAGTGAAGTAGACTACTAGGTCCTACAATGGAAATTCCATCTTTCTTTATCCAATTTCATCAAGAACTACCTAAAATAGTCCATTAATCCCACATATTATAGCTTAGTGTCACATGCATGGCCTATTTCTAACCCCACAATATATTTTTGAACTTATAATCTCATATATGAAATATTAGAAGTAGGACATACCCAGAAAATAGTGAGCTAGAGATTGGCATGCTTGATTCTTGAAGGTTTGTGCAAGATTGATGATTAGGAGGCTAGGTTCCACTCTCTCTCTAAAGTGCTCTCACCTCTCTCTAGATTTAGTGTAAAAATAGTCCCAAATGAAGCCCCAAATCTTATTTATCAAAGTGGGTTCGGAGATGAAAATTTTCAAAAATGACCCCTGAAGTCAAAAATGTGGTGCAATTATGCTACAGAATAATCAACATACGACAGCATAATGTTTTGCCCGACACTGCTTCACTATGCGACGCATATGCGGTCCGCATGGTTGTTTTGCGATCGCAAATTGGTCGCAAATCTAGCATTTGGTAATTTGATCATAACTTTGTGTAGGGATGTCGAAATGACGAACGGTTTGAAGAGTTGGAAACTAGACTCGAAGACCATTAATTTGATAGGTTATTCATCATATAAAAGCTTATACATATTTAGATAAGCTCGTTCAAAGTATTGACTAGTGCAAGCTCATTTGAAATTTTAGCCTATTATGAACTTTTCCAATTTTTCTTAGACTTAGGCCTTTCCTTGGACCCCAAATTACTTACCATAAGACTTATACAAATATTTACCAAATTTAATTGATGTACACAATGTTAATAGCCAATAAAAATATTATAACAAACCTACATGGCACCACGAAATCCTAGGTTACTTAGAGAAATATTTCGGGGCCTTACAGGTAATGAATTGTATACCAGTTGTAGGGATAGTAGGAACTGTGTAATGGTTCATGGAAATATGTTTCGGGGGCTCTCTAACAGGTAGATATGTCTAAATTAGAAAGGAAACTCAGGCAAAAATTTTCTAAAAATATGGGAGTTAGTGAAAATTGGGAGTTTGCATATCATCTTTTCAAAAACCAACTGACTTTCAAGATCCTCATTCGAGGACGAATGATTTTAAGTTGGGGAGGATGTAAGGCCCCGTAAAAATTTGTGCTCAAAAACCTAGTAGCTCGTGTTGTCAAGTTCCGAATATGTGTTGGGAATGTGTAAAATTCTTCGCGGTTCGGACCCTTTGTACTGATCTAAGCATTTAAAAATCAAAGAATCAAGTTTTCCAGAAAAGTGCCATTCTGCGGTCTAGAATGCGGTCACAAATCTAGTATGCGGACCACATTTCTGCCGCAGAATTGAGTCAGTTGTTTGGTTAAAATTGAGGTCAAAATGCGGTCCATTATGCGATCGCATAACTAATATGCGGACCGCATTTCTATCGCAAAGTGAGTCAATGTGTCAGTCAAATTTGAGATAAAAAATGTGGTGCATTATGCGACCGCAAATCAGGTATGCGGAGCGCATTTCCGCCACAGACCCAAACAGTAGGATTGGATTTTTGGAGCATTTTTGCGGTCCATTCAGCGGACCGCATTTCGTCTCTACGATCACAAAGTGCGACCGCAAACCTGACTCGGGCTCCTAATTTTCTAAATTTTAAACCCGACCACCTTTTTAATAAAACACCACAACCCCTCATTTTATCAACTTTTCTAAACAAAATAAGAGAGAGGGAAGAGAGGGTTCTTGAGAGAGAAAGTCATCTTCATCAATTTTATCCTTCAAAACTATCCGGGCCGGAAAATTTCGAAGTAATTGTCTTCATCCCCATTCTTGCAGGTAAAATCCCCAACCCCTTTTCATTGATTTTCAGGTTTAATCTAAGGGGGGAGTCTCATGCATTGATTCTTGAAAATAAAGGTTGAAAACATACATGCATGCCTTTTTAAAACCTAAAATCTAGTAAAGAGGAATTGGGTAGGAGTAAAGAATTGTACAAAGAGGGGTTGATAACCTAAATAAGTTTGAGTAGAAATTGTGAACTCCAACTTTAAGATATATGTGTTAACTTGTGCACTAGATTGACGTTGCTAGACTATTTGGTGAGTTGAAAGTAGAAGTTGAAAAGGAATTCGGCTCCAGGTATGTATGGCCAACTTTGACCTTTGTAAAATCACTTTGTGTGGTGTACGAATACTTGGTATGTGATATCTACGTGAATTATTTGTGAAATTCTTATGGTTGGTATGATTTGAGTGTTCGTGGTTAAGTCTCCCGATATAATGGTATAAGTAATTGGCAATAAACCAAATGTGTGATTGTGAACGTGTTATGTGGTAAGAGTTGAGAAACAAATGATGTAAAGAAATTGTAATTGATGTAATCGAAACAATTGTGGTAATAACATGTATGGCTTGTTGTGGGCATTATCGTGGTGACTTAAATTGCGCATGAGTTGTTGAAAATGATGGAAGAGGAATTGATGGTTATGGAAATTCTTTGTGAATTGTTTTGTGTGTTGTAGTTTGTGAATTGTTGTTGTTGTTGATGTTTTTTGTGAATTTTTGTTATTGTTGTTGTTGTTTGTGAATTGTGATTATTCGGTGGGTTCGGGTTGCGCGGCACAACACGAAGTAATCAGGCTTGGGTTGTGGTGATAAGGGTGGCCGAGATAATAAGGGTGGCCGAGGTGATAAGGGTGGAAAGTGATCGTAATCACTATTGAATTGAAAATATGAGAAAATTGTGAAATCGTTGATGTGTTAATGTTGAAGGGGAAAAAGGAGAGATTGTAAACTTGTATGGCTTGATTGTTTTTCATGTGTATTTAGTTGTTGATTCTATTACTGCTCGTTACTTGTGTATGGTTTGAGTTTACTTAGGGAAAAGTTTGTTGATACATACCAGTACAATTCAAATGTTCTGAGGTCCCTTTTGCCGGGGCGCTACATTTGTGTTATGATTGTAGGTGGATCCATAGCAGGTACTCCAGTCCACCGACTGTAGCTCCCTTTCACTTCCCGTCAGATGTATTGGTGAGCCCCTTTCCTCTCAGGGCCCTGCGTGGATCATGCCGCTTTTATTTCAGAGTCTTGTTTGGTTTTTGTGTAAGGTATAGCCAGAGCCTTGTTACCGGCAAGTATTGTATTATCCTTTTGTATCCTTAGAGGCTCCGTAGACAGGAAATGTGGGTTATGAACTTATGTAAATATGTATTTTGAATGTTGGGCGATGTAAGTGGTAAACCTCATTAAGTAACCATGTATGTTATGTATGTTTTGTAAAAAGGCGTTTTAATTATAAACTGCTATTTCCTTGATTAATGAGCAATGAAAATACGGGGTAACACGTGGGATAGGAAGGCACCCAGGTCCGCTTGACTGGGGCTACCCGGTCGGGCACCGGTCATGTCCCTCGGCTTGGGGCGTGACACAAAAACGTGATTATATTGTGAAATTAACCTAGATATTCATGGAAATTTAGCTAAAAATGAAAAAACTAGGGCTTGGAATTTTAAGATTTTATATGGGGATTTGAAGGGCCATTTGACATCGGATTTCAAAACTTTTGATATGTATAAACTCGTGGCGAGATAAGGAACCCGTTTATGTGAAAATTTAGGAGTTTCGAGAAGTGGGCCCGGGGCTCCGGTTTTGGTAATTTCGAGATTTTTGATATTTTTCGATTGTTTTTGCTTGGGATTTGTTCCCTTAGCATATTGGGACGTATTCGCTCTGGTTTTGGTCAGATTTGACGCACGAGGAGGCTGATTTGAGAGGCAAGGGCATAGCGAGCTAGAACTTTGGCCGGTTTGAGGTGAGTAATGATTGTAAATGATGTCCTGAGGGTTTAAAACCCCAGATTTGCACAACGTAGTGCTAGGTTGAGGTGAGACACACGTTGTACGATGAGCGTGGGGTGCATTACTAATGGGGATTATGACTTGGTCTGTCCGGATTGATGATTTCAGTGCATTTCTTACTGACATTTAATTATTATCATTATGATTTGGGCTAGTTGCCATGTTTGGGGCCTTGTGCCGACTTGTAAAACCCTTAGGGGAATTATGACTGATTTTCCTCAATTTACTTATTAAAAATCATATTCTCAGTCATGTTTCTATTTGTTTAAACAATGTGAACCGGTTTTATCAATGCTAATCCTAAATGAGGGAAATATGTAGGCTGAGATCCCTACCTTATATTATTATGCCCGAGAGACTGTGAGTAAAATGACTGAGAGGAGTTGAGAACCCAATAGTGAGGATATTATATATGTTATGCATCGGGTTGCACGCTGCAGCAAATGCTTATATGGATTGGGCTGCATGTCGTAGCAAATGTTTATGTGGATCGGGCTGCGCGTCGCATCAATATAGCACTTGGCCTGTAAGAGCCCCTCCCGGAGTCTGCACACCGCCAGTGAGCGCCGTCTACTATTTATATGGATTGGGCTGTGCGCCATAGCGATTTACGGATTGGGCTGCACACCGCAGCGGTTAATTTGAGTTCGCTTATTGTGAGAGATATATGGTTACTGTGTCCGAGGAACAGATTTATACTTGTTAAATACCTGACAAGCTACATGTTTTACCTGATCTAAAGAGATTTCACTTGACTTATTCACTATTTTGCTGCTTTAAGTTGATTTACTGGTTTTATATAGAACTGCTTAGTGCCTTTACGTGTTTGCTTACTGTCAGCCATTATTTATGATTATTACTCACTGGGTCGGAGTACTCACATTACTCCCTGCACCTTGCATGCAGATCCAGGTGTTCCCAAGGCATAGAGAGAGCTTTCCTGCTGTTCATCATTTACCAGAGTCATCGAGGTAGCTGCATGGCATCCGCAGACCCGATTTCTCCTTCTATATTCTTTACTTCCAGTATTCTTAGACTATCTATGTTTTAGGCTGTTTAAAGACTTGTAATAGAGGCTCTTGACTTGTGACACCAGATCGGTGGGCTAGGTAGTGATGTTATTATGATTTCCGCACATTTAATCTACTATTTCAGACTTCTACTTATGTTAAATTGGTATTTAAACTCTGTTAATTGGTAATGAACTCTATAAGAGAGGGGTTGTGATTGATAATTGGCCGGGCTTGCCTAGCAATGTGTTGGGCGCCATCACGACCGGGATAGGGATCGTGACAAGTTGGTATCAGAGCCTAGGTTACATTGGTCTCGCAAGTCATGAGCCCGTTTAGTAGAGTCTCGCGGATCGGTACGGAGACGTCTATATTTATCCTCGGGAGGCTGCAGAACCTTTAGGAAAAACTTCATATTCTTGAAATTCTTGTCGTGCCACTTTATTGAACCGAGAACCAAATTTCTATTATTCTATTCTCTCCCAGATGGTGAGCACACGAGCTACCGGACGAGGTGGACAACCACCAGTGCCACCCACTGAGGCCACCAGAGGCTGTGGACGCGGTCGTGGTCATGGCAGAGGCAAAGCAGTGAGGGCAGCACCTGTTGATCCACCAGCTGCCCCAACTCTGGATCAGACTCCAGCAGCACCAGTTCAGGCACCGTATGTGCCCATCGTGATCCCAGGGCTACAGGAGACCTTGACACAGATGGTGACAGTTTGCACTGGCTTGGCTCAGACAGTTTCAGCCACCAAAGAAGCTGCTACTATACAGGCCGGGGGAGGAAACTAGACCCCGCTACTCTCACACCTGAGCAGGTAGTGTAGTGACTACAGACGCCAGAGGCACCTCCAGCTTAGCCGGTTACACCAGTGCAGGAGTTCAGGGTTCCAGTTATGCCGGAGAATGAGCAACATCCTCTTGAGAGGTTTGGTAGACTCCAGCCTCCGACATTCAGTGGTGTTGAGGGCGAGGATGCCCAGGGTTTTCTTGACTGGTGTCAGTGGATGCTTCGTACAACAGGGATTCTTGAGTCTAGTGGTGTGGCATTTACCACCTTTCAGTTTACTGGGGCTGCCTTCACTTGGTGGGAGGCGTATCAGAGGCGTAGGCCGGTTGGTGCAGCGCCCCTTTCTTAGCAACAGTTCTCCACTCTGTTCTTGGAGAAGTATGTACCGCAGTCCCGCAGAGAGGAGCTGCGTAGGCAGTTTGAGTGGTTGCCGCAGGGATATATTACCGTGACCCAGTACGAGATGAGGTTTTTGGAGTTGGCTCGTCATGCCACCTGGATGGTTCCATCAGATCGTGAGAGGATCAGGAGATTCGTGGATGGCCTTAACTACCATCTCCGAATTCTGATTACTAGAGAGAGAGTATTGGGTGCTACGTTCGAGGAGGTAGTGGATATCGCTAGTGAGATTGAGGTAGTTCGCCGTCGGGAGCGAGAGGAGAGGTAGGCCAAAAGGCCTTACGGATTGGGCTGTTTCAGTGGTGCTCCTTCGAGGGGCCAGTTCCGGTATGGTAGAGGTCATTCTTTCAGGCCTGCTCAGTCGGCCCGTCCAGAGTATCGTGGGGCATCTTCAGGTCGTGGTCATCATTGGCCTCAACAGGACCAGCCTTCACTCAGCGCCCTCCCAGCTTAGAGTTCATCTCGTGCTCCATCAGCTCAAAGTTCATCTACGCCGAGTGTATCTGCTAGTCACTCTGGTTCCAGGGGTTCCCTTCAGTCCCCATCTCCAGCATGGGGTAGTTGTTATGAGTGCGGGGAGTTTGGGCATATGAGGAGGCAGTGTCCTCGACTCCGTGATGGTCAATATCAGTAGAGGGGTCAGCCCTCAAGTTCTGCTCCGGTTACTTCGCCACCTGCCCAGCCAGCTAGGGGTGGAGATCAGGCAGTTAGGGGTCGCCCTAAAGGGGGAGGTCGATCAGGCGGTGGCCAGGCTCATTTTTATGCTATTCCAGGCAGGGCAAATGCCGTTGCTTCAGATGCTGTCATTACAGGTATTATTTCAGTTTGCCACAGAGACGCCTCTGTATTATTTGATCCCTGTTCCACCTATTCTTATGTGTCCTCATATTTTTCTCATTATTTGGGTGCGCCCTGGGAGTTTCATGCTTTACCTGTTCATGTGTCTACCCCGGTGGGTGATACTGTTGTTGACGGTGTGTACCGGTCATGTGTTGTGACTATTGGGGGTCTGGAGACCCGAGTTTATCTATTGCTATTGAGGTTGGTGTACTTTGATTTTATTTTAGTCATGGATTGGTTATATCCGTGTGATGCTCATGCTAAGACAGTCACTTTTGCTATGCCGGGTGTATCGCAGATCGAGTGGCGTGGTGTGACTGATTATGTTCTGAGTAGAGAGATTTCTATCTTGAAGGCCCAGCATATGGTTGGGAAGGGTTGTCTCTCGTATCTTGCCTTTGTGATGGATGTCGGGGCTGAGGCTCCCAATATTGATTCTGTCCCAGTTCTGAGGGACTTCCCTGATATATTTCATGCAGACGGGTCGGGTATGTCACCGGACAAGGATATTGATTTTGGTATTGACCTGGTGCCGGGCACTCAACCCATTTCTATTCTGCCATATCGCATGGCGCCAGCATAGTTGAAAGAATTGAAGGAGCAGCTTAAGGAACTCCTAGATAAGGGGTTCATTTGGCCTAGTGTGTCACCGTGGGGTGCGCCAATTGTGTTTGTGAAAAAGAAGGATGGCACAATGAGAATGTGCATCGATTATAGGCAATTGAACAAGGTGACAATTAAGAACAAGTATCCCCTGCCTCGTATTGATGATTTATTTGACCAGCTTCAAGGAGCGAGGTTGTTCTCCAAGATTGATCTCCGTTCGGGTTATCACCAACTGAAGATCAGGGATTCAGATATTCATAAGACTGCTTTCACGACTAGATATGGTCACTATGAGTTTATGTCATGTCTTTCGGGCTGACCAATGCCCCAGCAGCGTTCATGCATTTAATGAACAGTGTATTTCGACCTTATCTGGATTATTCATTTTTGTTTTCATTGATGATATTCTGGTGTACTCGCATAGTCAAGAGGAGCACGCGGAGCATTTGTGAGTTGTATTGCAGAGATTGAGGGAGGAGGAACTTTATGCCAAGTTCTCCAAGTGTGAGTTTTGGCTCGGTTCAGTGGCTTTCTTGGGACACGTGGTGTCCAGCGAGGGTATTCAGGTTGATCCGAATAAGAAAGAGGCGGTTCAGAGTTGGCCTAGACAGTCCTCAGCCACAGAGATTTGTAGTTTTCTTGGGTTGGCAAGATATTATCACCGGTTTGTTCAGGGATTTTCATCCATTGCATCGCCCTTGACTAAGTTGACTCAGAAGGGTGCTCCATTTGTATGGTCGAACGAGTGTGAGGAGAGCTTTCAGAAGCTCAAGACAGCATTGACCACAGCTCCAGTATTGGTTTTTCCATCAGCTTCAGGTTCATATACCGTATATTATGATGCTTCGAGTGGGATTGGTTGTGTACTGATGCATGCGAGTAGAGTTATTGCTTATGCTTCTTGTCAGTTGAAGCCCCATGAGAAGAACTACCCTGTTCATAATTTGGAGTTGGCTGCCATAGTTCATGCATTGAAGATTTGGAGACACTACTTGTATGGCGTATCTTGTGAGGTATTCACTGATCATCGCAGCCTTCAGCAGCTGTTCAAGCAAAAGGATCTTAATTTGAGGCAGCGGAGATGGGTAGAGTTGCTTAAGGATTATGATATTACTATTGTGTATCATCCGGGAAAATCCAATGTAGTGGCCGATGCTTTGAGCCGAAAGGCAGTGAGTATGGAGAGTTTGGCGTATATCCCAGTTGGGAGAGACCACTTGCAGTTGATGTTCAGGCCTTGGCCAATCGGTTTGGGAGACTAGATATTTGTGAGCCCAGTCGGGTGTTGGCTTGTGTGGTCTCTTGGTCTTCCTTATATGATTGCGTCAAAGAGCGCCAATATGATAACCCATATTTGCTTGTCCTTAAGGATAGAGTTCAGCATGATGATGCCAGAGATGTGACCATCGGTGATGATGGTGTATTAAGGATGCAGGGCCGGATCTGTGTGCCCGATGTAGATGGGCTTAGAGAGTTGATTCTGGAGGAGGCCCATAGCTCACGGTATACTATTCATCTGGGTGCCGCGAATATGTACCAGGACTTGAGGCCGCACTACTGGTGGAGAAGAATGAAGAAAGATATTGTGGCGTTTGTAGCTCGGTGTCTCAATTGTCAACAGGTGAAATATGAGCATCAAAGAACGGGTGGCTTGCTTCAGCAGATGGTTATTCCCGAGTGGAAGTGGGAGAGGATTACTATGGACTTTGTTGTTGGACTTCCTCGGACTTCGAGGAAATTTGATGCTATTTGGGTTATTCTGGATCGACTGACCAAGTCCGCACACTTCATTCCAGTGTGTACTACCTATTCTTTAGAGCGGTTGGCAGGGATTTATATCCGGGAGATTATTCGGTTGCATGGTGTTCTGGTTTCCGTCATCTCAGATAGAGGTACTCAGTTTACTTTGAAGTTTTGGAGAGCCGTGCAGAGAGAGTTGGGTACTTAGGTGGAGTTGAGCACACTGTTTCGTCCTCAGACGGACGGACACTCCGAGCGTACTATTCAGATATTTGAGGACATGTTGCGTGCTTGTGTCAATTATTTTGGAGGTTCATGGGACGAGTTTTTGCGGCTTGTCGAGTTTGCCTACAACAACAGCTACCAGTCGAGTATTCAGATGGCGCGGTATGAGGCTTTTTATGGGAGACGGTGTAGATATCCAGTTGGTTGTTTCGAGCCCGGCAAGTCTAGGCTTTTGGGGACAGATTTGGTTCAGGATGCATTTGAGAAGGTGAAGGTGATTCTTGAGAGACTTCATACAGCTCAATCGCGTCAGAAGAGTTATGCGGAATGGAAGGTTTGAGGTGTGTCCTACATGGTTGGTGAGAAGGTCTTGCTGAAGGTTTCACCCATGAAGGGTGTTATGAGGTTTGGAAAGAATGGGAAGCTGAGTCCGCGGTTCATTGGACCTTTTGAGGTACGTAGGAGGATTGGGGAGGTGGCTTAAATGCTTGCTTTGACACCTAGCTTGTCGAGTGTACACCCGGTATTTCATGTTTCTGTGCTCCGGAAGTATGTTGGGGACCCGTCTCATGTTTTGGATTTCAGCACGGTTCAGTTGGATGATGATTTGACCTTCGATGTGGAGCCAGTGGCTATTTTGGGTCATCAGGTTCGGAAGTTGACGTTAAAGGATATAGCTTTAGTAAAAGTGCAGTAGAGAGGTCGGCCCATGGAGGAGGCTACCTTGGAGACCGAGCGGGAGATGCGGAGCAGATATCCTCACCTATTTGAGGCTTCAGGTGTGTTTCTTGACTCGTTCGAGGACGAACATTTGTTTAAGTTGGGGAGGATGTGACGACCCGACCAGTCATCTCATGAGTTACCACTCCGTTTCCCCCATTTCTGCTTCTTTATGCTTTGTTATCCGTGTTTTTATGTGGTCGAGTTGATTGGTTTGAGTTCGGAGTGAATTTGGTAATAAATGAGACACTTAGTCTCTTTTAAGAGGACTTAAGTTGGAAAAGTCAACCGGATGTTGACTTATGAGTTAGAGGGCTCGGATGTGAGTTTTGATGGTTCGGTTAGCTTCGGGAGGTAAATTGTGACTTAGGAGTGTGATCAGAATTGGTTTTGGAGGTCCGGTGTAGAATTAGGCTTGAATTGGCGAAGTTAGTATTTTGGCGATTTCCAGTTGATAGGTGAGATTTTGATCCGAGGGTCGGATTGGAATTCTGAGAGTTGCTGTAGCTTCGTTATGTGATTTGGGATGTATGTGCAAAATTTCGGGTCATTTGGACGTGGTATGGTTGGGTTTTTGATCAAAAGCGTGTTTCAGAAGTTTTTAGCAATTAGGCTTGAATTCGATGTGAATTGACGGTTTTAGTGTTGTTTGAGGTGTTTTTATAATTGGAACAAGTTTGAATAATGTTTTAGGATGTGTTGGTGCTTTTGGTTGAGGCCCCGGGGGCCTCGGGGTTATTTCAGATAGCTAACGGGAAGTGTTGAACTTTGAAGAATTGCAGAAAATACAGCAGCAGGTGCAGGAAAATTTTGGCCTTCGCGATCGCGTGAGGTCCCTCGCGATTGCATAGAACGAGTTTGGGTGGCCCTGAGTTTTTGCTTTGCCCTCGTGTCTTATGGCTCGCATTTGTGGAGGGTCCTTGAGGTTGAGCTTCGCGTTCGCGTGATGGATGCCGCATTCGCATAGTGGAATTTAGTGCGTGAAGGTCCAGAAGCTATTGCTCTTCACATTCGCGGCTATGGTGCCGCGTTCGCGTAGGTTCTGAGGTCCAAAGCATCGCGTTCGCGGGTGTGGTGCCCCATCGGCGAAGGGTTATTTTTGGTCAAAGTAAAATTGTGCATCACGAACGCATGGGTTTGACCGCGTTCGCGAAGGAGAAATTCTAAACCTAGGCAGAAGGTTTTTAAACATTTCATCCGCGAGTCTTAGCCATTTTTCCACCATTGTTGAGTATTTTGAGAGCTCGTTGGGAGAAATTGAAGAGGGATTCAAGGAGGATTGATTGGAGGAAATTTTTATCAACCAAAAACGTGATTATATTGAGAAATTAACCAAGAAATTCATGGAAATTTAGCTAAAAATGGAAAAACTAGGGCTTGGGATTTTGAGATTTTAAATGGGGATTTGAAGGACAATTTGAGGTCGGATTTAAGAACCTTTGATATGTATAAACTCGTGGCGAGATAAGGAACCCGTTGATGTGAAAATTTCTGAGTTTCGAGAAGTGGGCCCAGGGCTCGGGTTTTGCTAATTTCGAGATTTTTGATATTTTTCGTTTGTTTTCGCTTGGGCTTTGTTCCCTTAGCATATTGTGACGTATTCGCTCTGGTTTTGGTCAGATTCGACGCACGAGGAGGCCGATTTGAGATGCAAGGGCATAGCGAGCTAGAGCTTTGGCCGGTTTGAGGTGAGTAATAATTGTAAATGATGTCATGAGGGTTTGAAACCCCGGATTTGCACAACATAGTGCTATGTTGAGGTGAGACACACGTTGTACGATGAGCGTGCGGTCTATTACTACTGGGGATTATGACTTGGTCCGTCCCGATTGATGATTTCACCGCATTTTTGACTGAGATTTAATTATTATCTTTATGAATTGGGCTAGTTGCCATGCTTGGGGCCTTCTGCCGACGTGTAGAACCCTTAGGGGCATTATGACTGATTTTCCTCACTTTACTTATTAAAAATCATATCCTTAGTCATGTTTCTATTTGTTTAAACAATGTGAACCGGTTTTATCATTGCTAATCCTAAATGAGGGAAATATATGGGCTGAGATCCCTACCTTGTATTATTGTGCTCGAGAGATTGTGAGTAAAATGAGTGAGAGGGGTTGAGAACCCAACAATGAGGATGTTATATATCAAACAACGCTAAAACCATCCAATCACATCGGATTCAAGCCTAAGTTCTTCAAAAACATCCGAAATACGCATTTGATCAAAAACCCGACTAAAACACATCCGAATGACCTGAAATTTTGCACACAAATCCAAAATCACCTAATGAAGCTACAGCAACTCTCGAAATTCCATTCCGACCCTCGGATCAAAATCTCACTTATCAACTGGAATTCGCCAAAATACTAACTTCACCAATTCAAGCCTAATTCTACACCGGACCTTCAAAATCACTTCCGATCACACTCCTAAGTCACAAATCACCCCCCGAAGCTAACCGAATCACCGCAAATCACATCCGAGCCCTCTAACTCAATAGTCAACATCCGGTTAACTTTTTCCAAAACAAGCCTTTCTTAAAGAGACTAAGTGTCTCATTTCCCACCAAAACCCATCCAATTCAACTCTAACCCACCAAATGCCGATAATGAAACATGAAGGAGCTTAAAATGGGGATAACGGGGCGGTGACGCATGAGACGACGGGTCGGATCGTCACATCCTCATCGGGTCATCACATCCTCCCAAACTTAAACAAACGCTCGTCCTTGAGAGGGTCAAGAAACATACCTGAAGTCTCAAATAGGTAAGGATATCTGCTCCGCATCTCTCGCTCGGTCTCCCAGGTAGCCTCCTCCACGGGCTGACCTCTCCACTGCACCTTCACCGAAGCTATATCCTTCGATCTCAATTTTTGAACTTGACGACCCGAAATAGCCACTGGCTCCACATCATAGGTCAGATCGTCATCCAACTGAACCGTGCCGAAGTCCAAAACATGACACGGGTCCCCAATATACTTCCGGAGCATAGAAACATGGAATACCGGATGAACCCCTGACAAGCTGGGTGGCAAGGAAAGCATATAGGCCACCTCCCCAATCCTCCTAAGTACCTCAAAAGGCCCAATGAACCGCGGAATCAACTTCCCTTTCTTTCCAAACCTCATAACGCCCTTCATGGGCGAAACTTCAGCAAGACCTTCTCGCCCACCATATAAGATACATCTCGAACCTTCCGGTCCGCATAACTCTTCTGACGCGACTGAGCTGTACGAAGTCTCTCTTGGATCACTTTCACCTTCTCCAAGGCATCCTGAACCAACTCTGTCCCCAATAGCCTAGCCTCGCCGGGCTCAAACCAACCAACCGGAGATCTACACCGTCTCCCATATAAGGCCTCATACGGTGCCATCTGAATACTGGATTGATAGTTGTTGTTGTAGGCAAACTCTGCAAGTGGAAAGAACTCCGCCCAAGAACCTCCAAAATGAATAACACAAGAACGCAACATGTCCTCCAATATCTGAATGGTACGCTCGGACTGCCCGTCCATCTGAGGATGAAACGATGTGCTCAGCTCCACCTGTGTACCCAACTCCCGCTGAAAAGTCCTCCAAAACTGGGAAGTGAACTGAGTACCCCTATCTGAGATAATAGAAACTGGGACCCCATGCAATCGAACAATCTCCCGGATGAAAATCCCTGCCAGCCACTCCGAAGAATATGTAGTACACACCGGAATAAAGTGTGCGGACTTGGTCAGCCTATCCACAATCACCCAAATCGAATCAAAACTTCTTTGAGGTCCGAGGAAGACCACTCACAAAATCCATAGTAATCCTCTCCCACTTCCACCCTGGAATATCCATCCGCTGATGTACACCACCAGGTCTCTGATGCTCATATTTCACCTGCTGACAGTTGAGACACCGAGCTAATAACCCACAATATCCTTCTTCATTCTCCTCCACCAGTAGTGCTGCCTCAAATTCTGATACATCTTTGCGACACCCGGATGAATGGAATACCGCGAGCTGTGGGGCTCCTCAAGAATCAACTCTCTAAGCTCATCTACATTGGGCACACAAATACGACTTCGCATCCTCAACACACCATCATCACCAATGGTCATATCTCTAGCATCACCATGCTGAACTCTGTCCTTAAGGACAAGCAAGTGTGGATCATCATACTGGCGCTCTCTGATACGATCATATAAGGAAGACCGAGAAACCACGCAAGCCAATACTCGACTGGGCTCCGAAATATCTAATCTCACAAACCGATTGGCCAACGCCTGAACATCAACTGCAAAGGGCCTCTCCCCAACTGGAATGTATGCCAAACTCCCCATACTGACTGCCTTTCGCTTCAAAGAATCGGCCACTAGATTGGCCTTTCCCGGATGATACAGAATAGTAATATCATAATCCTTAGCAACTCAAGCCACCTCCGCTGTCTCAAATTAAGATCCTTCTGTTTGAATAAATGTTGAAGACTGCGATGATCGGTGAACACCTCACAAGATACGCCATATAAGTAGTGCCTCCAAATCTTCAAAGCATGAATTATAGCCACCAACTCCAAGTCATGAACATGGTAGTTCTTCTCATGGGGCTTCAACTGACGAGAAGCATATGCAGTAACTTTACTCTCCTGCATCAACACACATCCGATCCTAACTCTCGAAGCATCACAATATACAGTGTAGGAACCTGAAGCTGATGGCAAAACCAACACTGGGGCTGTGGTTAAAGCTTTCTTGAGCTTCTGAAAGCTCTCCTCGCACTCGTCCGACTATACAAATGGTGCACCCTTCTGCGTCAACTTGGTCAAGAGCGAAGCAATAGATGAAAAACCCTGGACGAACGGGCGATAATAACCTGCCATACCGAGGTAACTACGAATCTCTGTGGCTAAGGACGGTCAAGTCGAACTCTGAAGTGCCTCTATCTTCTTTGGATCAACCTGAATACCATCGATGGACACCACGTGCCCCAGGAAAGCCACATAACCAAGCCAGAACTCACACTTGGAGAACTTTGCATAAAGTTTCTCCTCTCTCAATCTCTATAATACCACTCGCAAATGCAGTGCGTGCTCCTCCTGGCTATGCGAGTACACCAGGATATCATCAATAAACACAATATCAAATGAATCCAGATACGGCCGAAATACACTATTCATCAAATGCATGAACGCTGCTCGGGCATTAGTCAGCCCAAAGGACATAACAAGAAACTCATAGTGCCCATATCTAGTCCTGAAAGCAGTCTTCATAATATCTTAATCCCTGATCTTCAGCTGGTGATATCCTGAACGGAGATCAATCTTGGAGAATACTCTTGCCCTCTAAAGCTGGTCAAACAAATTATCAATACGAGGCAGGGGATACTTGTTCTTCACTGTTACTTTGTTCAATTGCCTATAGTCAATGCACATTCTCATTGTGCCATCTTTCTTTTTCACAAATAGAACCGGTGCACCCCACGGTGACACACTAGGCCGAATGAACCCCTTATCTAGGAGCTCCTGAAGCTGATCCTTTAATTCTTTCAACTTCACTGGTGCCATGCGATACGGAGGAATGGAAATGGACTGAGTGCCCGGCACCAGGTCAATACCAAAATCAATATCCCTGTCCGGTGGCATGCCCGGCAGATCTGCAGGAAATACATCAGGGAAATCCCTCACAACGGGAACAAAATCAAGACTAGGAGTCTCAGCTCCGACATCCCTCACAAAAGCCAAATATGATAGACAACCTTTCCCAACCATACGTTGGGCCTTCAAGGAAGAAATAACTCTGCTAGGAACATAGTCAGTCACACCTCGCCACTCGATCCTCGGAACACCCGGCATAGCCAATGTGACTGTCTTGGCATGACAGTCCAGAATAGCATGACACGGAGATAACCAGTCCATGCCCAGAATGACATCAAAATCCACCACGCTCAATAGCAATAGATCAACTCGGGTCTTTGTTGATACCCAATATTTCCCTAGGTAATTTTATACCCAAAATATTTCCAAAACAGCATATACGTGCATATATAAGCACACCCAAGAGTTTTGATATTTTAATGATTTTTAAACCAATTTATTGCCTATTTTAATACAACAAAATTCAATAATTATTCCCAAAATTATCATTTTTGGTGAATAACTCATTTTATTCTCACATTTATGCCAAAATATAATTAAGGTAATTTTTGCATATTTTTACAGATTTATTTGGCAATTTTAAAGCTAAATTGCATGTAATTCCAATTATAGCCTATTTTATGATTTACAGCATTTTACAATTATAAAATTACTTCCAGTCTTTTTAATTTAATACTTGTATATCATTTATCAATTTAGTACCTTCGATTTGTTTCAGAAAACAATCGTTTTACTATTTTTATAAAATAAAACGGGGAAAAGTGGCTTTTATAATCTGGCCCTATTTCATTTCAATTTTAGCCCAAATTGCACCCCAATTAGACCCAATCCCAACCCCCAAATCAAGCGACCCAATTCCATTTTGGACCCGACCCCGGATTCGATTACCCAAACCCGCCCAGTCTTTCAAAATCTAAGCCGTTGATCATTTTTGATCAACGGCCAAGATCTTTTCTTTCCTTTTCAATTTGAAACAACCCCTAAGCACTACCCCATTCTTTCAGAGATGCCACCTCTAACTCCCTCTTCTCTCAAACGCTCTCGAACTCTCTCGAAACCCTAATCGCTTTCTGCCGCTTTCAAACCCAAACCCACCGGAATTCATGGCCGCTCAAGCCATCGGACGACCTATACTCACCCCCCTACTGCTC
>NW_017670792.1:277121-333340 GCF_001879085.1 Nicotiana attenuata
TTTTCAAAACTATAAATAACTTGTACCTCTTCTCTTTCGAAAAAGGAGTTCTAACACATAGAACAAGTCATTACTTCTTCTCTAAAATACACTTAGATTTTCTTAAAAGTATTCGAGTTCTCTGAACTCATAAGCTTAAAGTTCTCTTCTCTGATTGTGGTTTGGATGAAAGAATCCTGCTTTCTCTCAGCTTACTTTTTCTGCAACTGGTATGTCTCTCTTCGTTTAATTTCTGCCTCTCCACTACATGTTTATTCTTCAGCCTTTCCTTTGTTTGTCTTACTGTTTCTATGCTGTAATTCTCTGCAAGTTTACTCACTTCCTTATCTCCGTTCTTACATGAATCCCTATCCCTAGTCCTTTTGTATGTTGAGTTATGGTTCAGAAAACATGACAACAATTGACATTGTTGTTCATGTATATGGACTGGACTCTCTGAGTCCTAAACTCTTTCAATTCCCATTCCCATTCCCTTTTATATGTACTCTGAGCTTGAGACCTTTGTCTGGCAGTGTCCTAATCACTGTCCAGACCATGGTCTGACCATCAATAGGTTTGTGCTCTTATTTGCGGGCTGAACAGGCTTCGTCAGGTGTGTGCCAGCCTACCTTATGGTTAGGCAAGACCACCAGCCTGCTTTGGCACCACTTACCCCTCTCTATTGCACTGGCACTCACTCTTAGAACTTAAGTTTTGCCCCCTCTCTTGTGAGCCTTGCCTTGGGATCCATGAGCTCCCTCTGAACTTGGACACCTGAGGGCTGGCTCTTCCGCACTACACTATAACTCATTTTGATTAATATCTTGGGTGCAAGCACTGCTTGCAGTTCCTGAAACTCTTTGGATCTCTGAAACACCCTAGATAAGAGAAAGCTTTGGAAATCTTGATCTCAAAAGTGGTTCAATCTCATATTGCTAGACACTAAGTCTGAATTAGGTTCCTTGGATGCAGCTGATAATTTCTGATGTACTTTAAATTGTAGTTTATTTTACTGGTCTGTAATAATTTATACAAACTCATGGGGATTTAGTGAAAAAGGGAGGGGGTTATTTTTGTGCACAAAGGGTAGAAAACATGCCTATAGGATTTAATTTCTAATCTGTGCAACTTCACACGTAGAAAGCATGCCTATAGGATTTAACTTCTGAATTCTGCAACTATGCATATAGATACCATGCTTGTAAGGGTTTACATTTCTATACATAATGCTGTCATTAGGCAAACTGTAGGCTTAACAACAAAGTTGCATATAGATACCATGTTTGTAAGACTGATGTTAAAAGGTGTTAAAATCAGTTAACGCATAGAAAGCATGCCTATAGGAACTTCGAATCTGAGCCGTTTCATTCGTTCAAAACAGCATCAATCGTTGATATTAGTATTTACTTTGGTAAAACTGGCAGTCTTCTGCAATTTTTCTGAACCTCGTAAGTTGATAAACCTCGTAAGATTCGTGAAACCATGTTTTTTTTTCAATTAGTCTGCATGTCCTCTGAAGTTCATTTCTTTTCTGTTAAACCTTTTCAAAACAGTACATTCTTTTCTGAAACTTATTTCACTCTGATAAAAACTGGTAACCCTTTATAATCAGTTTGCTTTTCGAAATCGCTAGTCGTATTCAACGTAGATAAAAGTGGGTTAATTAATCAAGTGGATCAGCCTTTGACAACTGCATTCGAGCGAGCCTAATGGACTTCCTATCTAAAAATATGTGTTGAATCAGTCCGCTTATCGCTTTATTTTTTAAAAGACTAAACCAGTACATGCAAGACATGCTAAACTCTATGGCTTTATCTGATTTAAGGAGGCTTACTTGATCCCTACTTGCTTATTTGCTTTCCCCTTTACTTGCATTATGTGTTTTGATTGACGCCTTAGTATTTTGTCCTTTGAAAACTCTCAAAAGGCCCCAAACCCCTCTCCCATTAGGACAAGTAGTCCCAAACGCCTTCGGGACTGATAGGATCGTGACGGGTACTAGCATGCAATAAGTAACGAGACATTCCGTGCTTTAATACCTTAACGAGATGGGAAGGGTAGAATATGGATATGACGACCGAGCGCTAATATCACGTGCGACCCCTTTTCTGAGGAGTGATTGCTGGATATTGCATTGATGTGATCCATATTATTTACAAACCTAGGACCCCTTTCCCCTTTTTACTTGTTCTTTTTTAAAGTTTTCTTTCAAACCAACTTCCGATATTTTCTACTCCCTTTTCTTTTTCAAACTCTTAAACTTTTGCAATACTATGTAAAAACCCTCTTCTTTATTTTCTACTTGTCTTTTTCATTGCTTAAAGTCACAATTGTAGCATGGCTGGGAACAACACTAATGGATCTTGAGGGGTGCCTAACACCTTCCCCTCGAGATAATTTCTAGCCCTTACCCAAACTCTGGTTCTTCATCTCAATTCTTTCTTCAAAGTTTCCTAATGCACTATAATCATTAGGTGGCGACTCTTCAAACTCCAAAAAACCCAATTCTCGCAAGGGAATAGAGTTGTCCTCCCGAATGTCGTATACCCGATTCTGAACGCCGTTTGGAAAAAGGGGGCGCCGACAGCATGGCGACTCTGCTGGGGAGGTTTAGGCTTTTACCATTGCATGCTTCTTGTGACTTTATTATCTCATTAATTGCTTTATTTACTGTCTTTTATTCTTCCGGTATGAAACTGACTTGGCTCTTCATGTCTTTTCTTTCCTCTAACTGCTTTCCTTTACTAATTTATTTCAATACTGTTCTAATTACGAGCAATTATTGTAATCATTTATCTTATGAACGTAGAAATACATGTTAATTTGTTTCATTCTTGTAAATTGCATCTTCAGCATCATATTCCACTCGTGCCAAACAAATACCATAGCAACGCTTATAATGAGTGGTTGCGCTCTTCTAATATTATCACCCTTTAAATTTGGCAAAGGCATATTCGCGGTAAAACTAGTCGATCAACGGTGCAGTCAACGATTCCGTGCCATTCCCTCTTGAGTTGTCCGCTCAAGGGTACCTGTCTAATACCCCATAGAAACCTTACTCTGTTTAATTGTACATGCATCATGGTCAAACCGAGCCGAGTCAGTTATGCTGTCCACATAATGACTCATTAGGATAGCCTTGTCCAAAGTCCACCGGGTTTCCTTGAAACCCAAACGGACACCTCCATGTTCTGTGCATTTATTTGGAGAACTAAATGCTTGCTATGCTAATTATTGGTTTAAATAGTCAAGTCAGGTGGGGTAAGGGCCTAACGCTCTGTTTTGCAGAAAATGAGGCACAAATTTGGCATGGTAACCAAGCCCGAGCTTATTTGCTGCTAGGACTACGCGAGCAGATGAAACTGTTCGAGGGAGATAAATATGCCGAATCTGGGGAAGGTCCTTCTAGGACCAAGTAGTTAGGAGTCTTTTATTTTGCTTTAATTATGTAATAAGGCCAATGGCCACTACTGACATTTTACTTTCTGTTATTTAGTGTCTTCTTGGATTCGTCTTATTTTTATCAATAAAATGAGGCATTTAGCGTTATAAGTTCTCAAAATTAATTTGTCGCTAGGCCTACCTCGGGCACAACGGGGCACCCAAATTAGGACACGATTCATATTCTTGCACTATATGTTTAAATATTGCAACGTTTTCTCCTTATAATCTTTACTGACTTGCTACCTTTTTGTTTTACTTTTATTTTATTCCCCTCCCCTAAAGGTTAGTTTGTGCATTCTGGCACCATCATCATACTCCACAAGATCCAAGGGCCCTCCACCTCCTCCTCCTCCAAGTCCTATCCGGAACAAGAACAAAGGTAGAAAGGGAGATTCAAGCGCCAGAAAGGAAATTGAAAGAACTGAGATTCCTTAGGGTACCCCGGTTGCTAAGGAAACTGCTGCCCAACTTGAGCAAAAATTATTGAAGTTCCGAGAAGAACTGGATCAGGTTCAGAATTTGGCAAATTTATCATTCTCTCTCGCCGCTCCTAATGTCAACTTTCCAAATGCTCAAAATCCCGCACCTCCACAGAACACCCCACAACCACAGATACAACCCACTCATGCTCAACATTGCAACACATGCCACACTCCCAACAACACCCCACTACTCATTCCTGAACAATTAAACACCACAAACGACTACCTCCACAGCACTCCCATCTACGTGGATACTGTACCCCACTACTCTACTAATCTCAAATGCACCTGAGTCTGATGACAAAGACTCTCTTATCAGGAACTTGGCAGCAGAACTCAAGATGTTGACCAGCCGAGTCTAGGGCGTGGAAGGAAACAAAGGTATCGAGGGGCTGAATTATGAGGACCTCTGCATTCAGCCAGATGTTGAACTTCCGGAGGGGTACAAACCTCCCAAGTTTGAAATATTCAATGGCACGGGAGATCCCAGAGTCCACTTGAGGACATATTGCGATAAGCTGGTCGGAGTCGGAAGGGATGAGAAGATCCATATGAAGCTCTTCATGAGAAGTCTGAAGGGGGATGCTTTATCCTGGTATATCAGCCAGGACCCCAAGAAATGGACAAGCTGGGTAGGTATGGCATCATATTTCATGGATAGGTTCCGATTCAATACAGAGAATGCATTGGATGTATTCTACATCTAGAATTTAAGAAGAAACCTACCGAGACATTCCGCGAGTATGCTACTCGTTGGAGATCAGAGGCTCCTAAGGTCAGGTCGGCCATAGAAGAGGAACAGATGAACAGATTCTTCGTCCGGGCTCAGGATCCACAATATTACGAGAGGTTGATGCTGATCGAGGGTCACAAATTCTCCGATATCATCAAACTGGGAGAAAGAATTGAGGAAGGCATTAAGAATGGTATGGATACTAATCTTGAAGCATTGCAGGCCACCAACAAGGCTTTACAGTCTAGTGGCACGTCCAAGAAGAAGGATGTGAGTGCCGTGATGGTCGCACAGGGAGCCAATCACCACTAAAATACAACACTTACCCGTCACCTCCACTTACATACCAGCCTATCCCGAATTACTAAGCACTCGCACCCTCTTACCATCATCCACCTCCCGTTTACCAATCATCTCCACCTCCCACATATCAACCCACTTCACCCAGATACTCTCAACCTGCACCTGTCTATCAAGCTTATAATGCTCAACCCTCTCACTACCAATCACCTCCCACTCGCCAAAATTTCCCTAGGCCTAGGCCAAATTTTGACCGCAGACCTCCCAGACAATACACAGCCATCGCCGAACCAATTGACTAGCTGTATGAGAGACTAAAAGTTGCTGGTTACATCACCCCTATTCCTGCCACAACTCCAGAAAATCCTTCCCAGTGGGTCAACCCTAATAAGACCTATGCGTACCACTCCGGCATGAAGGGACATACCATTGACGAATGCTGCTCATTGAAGGACAAGATTCAAACACTAATCGACAATAAGGTCATCGTAGCAAAGGAGCCTGCTCCTAATGTTCGCAACAACCCTCTGCCTGACCACAAGGGCAGAGACATTCACATGATCGAGATCGAGGATGACTGGGACCCCAAAGGGTCGATAGGGTTGATTGCTGAGGGTGATGAGCCAAAAGAAACCAGCGCTCACACTTAACCCAATTGTTGTGCAGAATCAGCCCTCTAGGGACGATGAAGTAAACATGTCTATACCTCTCAAATTTGAAGCACCTTTTTCTGTAAAGGCGCCCGGACCAATTGAGGTTGAGTTTGGAGTTCCAAAAGTACCTGCACCCTTTGAAATTGCTGTGTTACCACCAAGGGTACATATTCCTGTAGCAATGTCATACATAACACCGTTCCACTCAAATGCCATACCATGGGATTACACGGCTGAAACTAGGAGGAAAGGGAAGACCAAGACAGGAGAAACAATTGTTGCGCAGGGTATGACCAGAACAGGGAGGGTTTACACCCCAGAACACCTAGCCGAGTCCAGTAAGCAAGCCTCTGGACGGCCTATTGAAACTGGGCCCGATGATCTTTGGAGGAAAATACAAGCTAGGGAGTACTCGGTCGTTGAGCAATTGAACAAAACACCAGCACAGATCTCCATCCTAACTCTTCTATAGAGCTCTGACGCACACAAAAATGCCTTGATGAAGATACTGAGCGAAGCTTATGTGCCCAGCAACATAACTGGAGGCGAAATGGCAATATGGTAGGGCAAGTACTGGAGAGCCAAAAAATCACCTTCCACGAAGATGAGCTGCCATCGGAAGGACTGAGCCACAACAAGGCACTGCACATCACCGTGCAATGCGAGGATTATTTCATCACTAGAGTCTTGATCGACGGAGGATTCAGCCTCAACATCTGTCCGCTAATAACTCTCAGAACCTTGGGAAAGCGCCTGCACGAGATCAAAGATGGGGCCATCAATGTCAAAGCCTTCGATGGGTCCCAAAGGTCTACTATTGGAGAAATCAGCCTATGCTTGCAAATGGGACCAACGTGGTTCGACGTTGACTTTCAAGTGATAGATGTCCCGGCATCCTACAACTTGCTGTTGGGACGACCATGGATCCACGCCGCTGGAGCTGTAGCATCGACCCTGCATCAGGCAGTGAAGTTCGAATAGAATCACCAAAAGGTGATTATTCATGGCGATGGTAGCAACCCCATATATAGTCGCCACACCATCCCAATGATTGGAGGTAGAAGGAGAATAGGCGGAGAAACATACCACCACATTGAAAGGGTTAATGATTTAGACAAGGATGAATGGTGCGATAATAAGATTGAAAGTATCATGAATTGGTGTGGGTACGAACCTGGAAAGCGACTCAGCAAAAACCTCCAGGGAATCACCAAACCCATCAAGTTGAAGAAACACGGTACTACATTTGGTTTGGGGTATGAATACACTTGTAAGGAGTACTGGTCGCCACCATGGCGCGGCCCCTACTATCCATTGGAACATCCGATACCACGCCTGTAGCAGACTTTCCAACCGGCGGATACTATATATGGGTCAGAGGAAGATGAAGCATTGGCAGCCATGAAGAATCTGTTTCTAGAGGATGAAGCTATGGACTGTTGTGTTCTTTTCGAGGAGGAAGGGGAGGAAGGCCCTTCCATACCAGCTCTGAACCAAGGAGAACGCCTCAGCAATTGGTCAATCAGAACCACCAGGGCCCGAAAAGCTTCGGGGTAGCAAGGCTAAGCAAAAGCACCATCATCTCATTTTACTTTTTACTAGCTGATTTTCTTTCCGCATTGTCTTTAATTTTGAAAAAAGCTCCGATGTTCCAAACAATTATGAATTTAATCAAAGCATTTCTGTTTATCTTATATCTCGCTCTTATTATTTTCTCTATCATTTACTCTATTTACACATCATTACTATTACATACTTTGACGATGAACCAACGATTGTGACTTGCAACGAAACAACGCGACAAATGGATATAGACTCAAAAGAGGATGATATACCAGAAGAGGTCATCAGAGAGGATGAGAATTTTGAGAATAGGCTAAGTCTAACTTGGACGAAACTGTGGTCGTTAATTTGGCAGATACAGAAAATGTCAAAAAAACGCGAATCGGTGTTCACCTGTCACCATCAGAAAAGAAAGAATACACGGAGTTTTAAAAGGAATATGAGGACATATTCGCCTGGTCGTATGATGACATGACTGGTCTCAGTACATCCATTGTAGCTCACAAACTGCCAACAGATCCAACCTGTCTGCCGGTAAAGCAGAAGCTCAGGAAATTCAAACCCGACATGAGTTTGAAAATCAAAGAAGAGGTTACCAAGCAAGTCAAAGCCAAGGTTCTCGGGGTAGTAGAGTATCCGAAATGGTTAGCCAATATCGTGCCAGTGCCAAAGAAGGATGGGAAAGTTAGAGTTTGTGTCAACTACTGGGATCTTAACCGGGCCAGTCCCAAATACGACTTCCCCTTACCAAACATACACATTCTTATCGACAACTGGGCCAAGCATGAGTTGCAGTCTTTTGTTGATTGTTTCGCTGGGTATCATCAGATATGGATGGATGAGGAAGATGCAGAGAAAACGACTTTCATCACGCCGTGGGGAATGTATTGTTACAAAATGATGCCGTTTGGGTTGAAGAATGCTGGTATCTGAGAGCCATGACTACTATCTTTCACGACATGATACACAAGGAGATCGAGGTATATGTGGATGACGTCATCATCAAATCCAAGAAGGCCGCCGATCATATGGAAGATCTGAGAAAGTTCTTCAACAGACTAAGGAGGTACAATCTGAAAATGAATCCCGCCAAGTGTGCATTCGGGGTTCCTGCTGGAAAATTACTGGGTTTCATCGTGAGTCGTCGTGGAATGGAATTTGACCCAAAGGTCAAAGCCATTCAATAATTGCTACCGCCAAAGAACAAGAAGGACGTGATGAGTTTCCTGGGAAGGCTCAACTATATCAGCCGATTCATAGCTCAATCCACTATCATTTGTGAACCTATCTTTAAAATGTTGAAGAAAAACGTTGCTACTAAATGGACTGATGATTGTCAGAAAGCCTTTGACAGAATCTAGGAATACATGTCAACGCCACCGGTCTTGGTTCCGCCCGAGCCAGGAAGACCTCTATTGATTTACCTTGCGGTATCGGATGGAGCATTCGGTTGTGTTCTGGGACAACATGACGAAACGGGGAGAAAGGAGCAAGCCATCTACTATCTCAAAAAAAGAAGTTCACCACGTACGAGGCCCGGTATTCTCTATTAGAGCTCACCTGTTGTGCTCTGACTTGGGTAGCTCAGAAATTGAGGCATTATTTTTATGCCCACTACTTATCTCATATCAAGAATGGACCCGCTGAAGTATATCTTCCAGAAGCCCATGCCCACCAGCAAGCTCGCCAAGTAGAAAATCCTGCTAAGTGAATTCAATATTGTTTACGTGACTCAAAAGGCAATCAAAGGTCAAGACTTAGCAGATCACCTCGCCGAGAATCCTGTTGGCGCAGAATACGAACCTCTGAAAATGTATTTTCTTGATGAAGAGGTGTCCTTCGTAGGAGAAGATATTGCAGAATTCTATGACGGTTAGAGGTTCTTTTTCGACGGAGACGCAAATTTCAAAGGAGTTGGCATAGGAGCAGTGCTAGTATCAGAAACCGGCCAGCACTACCCGGTATCCGCCAAGCTCAGATTCCCTTGCACCAATAATATGGCCAAATATGAAGCTTGCATCTTGGGCTCAAAATGGCCATTGACATGACCATTCATGAGTTGCTGGTGATCTGGGATTTAGACTTGCTCATACATCAGGTTCGAGAAGAGTGGGAAACCAAGAACTCTAAGATACTTCCTTATCTGCATCACATACTGGAGTAAGGAAGAGATTCACAAAGACAGAATTTCAGCACGTCCCCAGGATCCAGAACGAATTTGCTGATGCATTAGCTACTCTATCATCCATGATCCAGCATCCAGATACGAATTTCATTGATCCCATCCCGGTAAAGATTTGTGATCAGCCAGCTTATTGTGCTCGCGTTGAGGAAGAAGCAGACGGAAAACCATGGTTCCATGACATCAAGGAGTACTTGACAACAGGAGAATATCCAGAACTTGCCAACGCTACTCAGAAGCGCACACTTCGGAGGTTATCCAACAACTTCTTTCATAGTGGAGGAATCCTGTACAGGACTCCCAATTTGGGTTTTTTAAGGTGTGTCGCAGCAAAAGAAGCATCCAGGCTATTGGACGAAGTGCATGCAGGGACCCGCGGGCCGCACATGAATGATTTTGTTTCAGCGAAGTAGATACTCCGAGCAGGGTACTTTTGGATGACTATGGAAGCAGACTGTATCCAGTATGTTTGCAAATGCCATCACTGTCAGATACATGCGGATATGATAAAAGTACGTCCAAACGAGCTTACTGCAACAAGCTCACCAAGGCCATTCGCCACTTGGGGAATGGATGCTATCGAACCTATCAAGCCTGCCGCATCAAACGGGCACAGGTTTATCCTGGCGGCAATTGATTATTTTACCAAATGGGTTGAAGCAGCATCATACAGGGCTGTAACTAAGAAGGTTGTGATAGATTTCGTCCGCGACCACATTGTTTGTCGGTTCGGAATTCCGGAATCAATCATCACTGATAATGGTTCCAATCGCAACAGCGACTTGATGAAAGCAATGTGTGAAACATTCAAGATCAAACACAAGAACTCTACAGCCTACATGCCTCAGAAGAATGGAGCCGTAGAAGCAGCCAACAAGAATATCAAGAAAATACTAACGAAGATGATCGAGAGGCACAAACAATAGCATGAGAAATTATCATTCGCCTTACTGGGATACCGCACCACAGTCCGCACATCAACTGGGGGCAACTCCCTACATGCTGGTTTATGGTACAGAGGCGGTCATCCCCGCCGAGGTAGAAATTCCCTCCTTGAGGATCATACAAGAAGCAGAGTTGGATGACGCAAAATGGGTAAAAGGTCGCTATGAGCAGTTAGCCCTTATAGATGGGAAAAGGATGAATGCAGTTTGCCACGGTCAGTTGTATCAGAACAGAATATCCAGAGCCTTCAACAAAAGAGTTAAGCCAAGGAAGTTTACACCGGGGCAGCTGGTGTTGAAGAAAATATTCACACATCAAGATGAGGCCAAAGGGGAAATTCTCTCCCAACTGGCAAGGTCCATACATGGTTCACCGGGTTCTAACCGGAGGAGCCCTTATTCTTGTAGAGATGGACGGAGAAGTATGGCCGAAGCCAATCAATTCAGATGCAGTGAAACGATACTATGTGTAACCACTTATGATTCCCTTTATGATGTAATTTGAACTACACCTGGCCTGATTCCCGTTTAAGAGGGGATACGCAGGCAGCCCTATGGGTTCAGTCACAATTTAATAAAAATTCCATTTTACCCCTTGCTATTGGAATTGGGGCAGAATTTTGAGGAGGACCTTCAAAATTCCGAAGTCGATTTTTATCCTTGTCACCGCCAGAAATGCCAGCCCAGTGAACTGGGGCAGAATTTTGAGGAGGACCCTTAAAATTCCGAAGATGATGTTTTTTTTAGTCGTTAAGCGCAGCCGTCAGAAGGTGCCAGCCCAGTAAACTGGGGCAGAATTTTGAGGAGGACCCTCAAAATTCCGGAGCGAGAGAGGTTGCAATGTCTTGAACCACGTCGCATTCGTTGGTTCATCTAAAGAAAGCTATTTTTTACTTACGTTATATTTACTAAAGCATGCATAACTGTTAGCCGAATTGCTGTTGTTAAGCGACGCTACCCTAATGATACACAACGCCAGGAGCCAGGGGAAGACGAACTAATCTTTCCCCCTTACAGAACTCACAATTTTTCTTTGGATGCAGGTACTCGACTCGCAATATCGTCAGGTATATTTATGTACGCATACTTTCCCAAGAATGCAACTTCTCAGAATCATTATTTATTCGCAATTGTTATCCGTACACAACATCCACAACAGTCACGATATCGTAATCGGCTATCAGCTAAGAGATCTTACTACTATTCGTCCTTTTACATTCTTGCATTGCATAAGGCAACTCTTCTGCCTTCCGAGGTTAAGCTCTACCTCCATATGCATTTTCTGCATAAGGCTACTTTTCTGCCTTTCGAGACTAAGCACTGTCTTCATCTGCATCCTGCATAAGGCTACTCTTCTGCCTTTCGAGACTAAGCACTGTCTCCATCTGCATCCTTCATAAGGCTACTCTTCTGCCTTTCGAGACTAAGCACTGTGTCCATCTGCATCCTGCATAAGGCTACTCTTCTGCTTTTCTAGACTAAGCATTGTCTCCATCTGCATCCTGCATAAGGCTACTCTTCTGCCTTTCGAGACTAAGCTCTGTCTCCATCTGCATTATCTGCATAAGGCTACTTATCTGCCTTCCCAGACTAAGCTTTGTCTCCATCCACATCTTGCATGGCTAAAATATTGCCTCTTTATATTTCTCGCACGGCTGTAATATCGCCACCTTCATTTAAATTCTGCACCAGCTAAAACATCGCCGTTTCTTGCATGGGCTGAAAGATCGCCACCTTTTGCATTTCATGGCCTAAAAGATCGCCACTTTTTGCATTTCATGGGCTGAAAGATCGCCAACCTATTCAAAGGCGTCATGGTTCGGAGGCACCATCCGCATAGCCCGAGAACATCATTTCATAGCCTGCGAATCTTTATTTACGCTCTTCATGGCCCAGGACGTCATAGTCTGAGGACGTCATCCTAACCGTCCAAAGACAGCATTCATGGTCCAACGGGAACTTGCATCATGTTTAAGTTTATGCATGATATATGCTCGTATTGCTTACTTGCAGGTACACCAGCTATCAAACGGCCGTCTCAGCAGGAGCGATCCCGCTCCGGTTCCCGCAGCCTATTAGATTTCAAATAGCTCTTGCAACTTAAGCATCATGTCCATTCTTTTCAAATCTCCATCGGCACATTCCGTCAATGAGTCCTGAACTACATATGGCCTGATTCCTGTAAAACCAGGGATATGTAGGCAGCTCAGAGACTAGAGCTCGGTCAAAATTCTTTTCAATCGCCGCTTTCGGTCAAAATTGGCCATCTTATCTTTACCCGACAACTCTTTCATCCTCCTCGGGTAAAGAGGGGCAGCTGTTGATACCCAATTTTTCCCAAGGCAATTTTATACCCAAAATGTTTCCAAAATAGCATATACGTACATATATAAGCACACCCAAGAGTTTTGATATTTTACTGATTTTTAAACAAATTTATTGCCTATTTTAATACCATAAAATTCAATAGTTATTCCCAAAATTATCATTTTTGGTGAATAACTCATTTTATTCTCACATTTACGCCAAAATATAATTAAGGTAATTTTGCATATTTTTACAGATTTATTTGGGCCCGGTCTTTTAAAATTTGAGTCGTTGATCACTTTTTATCAACGGCCAAGATCTTTTCTTTCCTTTTTAATTTCAAACGACCCCTAAACCCTACCCCATTATTTCAAAGACGCCGCCTCTAACTCCCTCTTCTCTCAAACGCTCTCGAACTCTCTCGAAACCCTAATCGCTTTCTGCCGCTTTCAACCCCAAACCCACCGAAATTCATGGCCGCTCAAGCCATGGACGACCTATACTCACCCCCTACTGCTCTCACGTGCTTGATACCTGAAGGTTCGAGGCCAGACTTCGAGGGCCTTCACACAGACCTTCGTCGATTCGAGGTATCCAGCCATCTCCGGCCTTGCTTCGGCGTGTCTTAGCCTCCTTAGCCTGATTCCGACCTTATCGACTCCAGATCTGATCTTGTTTCTTCCAAGCCTTTCTCGTTTCTAGGGTTCTCAGAAACCCTAGCCTATTCGAGGTTCTTTTTGTCATTTATTTGTTTAGATCTGTGCTATATTTGATATTTCAAGTGTTTTCCCCAAATTTCCTTTTTCAAAAGTCCTTTGATTTCAAATTAGGGTTTCTGAGTCTGTTTGTTAATGTTTTGTTCGATTCAGCTGACTTTAATTGGTGTTGAAAACCCTAATTCTTGGGATTAGTTTGAGTTTATGAGTTTATCTGTTAGTATTCGTTTGATTTACTGATTAGTGTTCGTTTGATTTACTGATTAGTGTTGAAAACCCTAATTTTAGGGGTTTATCTGAGACTCTGAAACTATTTGTTTGTTTCACTTGTTTATCGCCTCTAAACTTGACTGATTTCGAAAACCCTAGTTCTTTGGGGTCCATTCGAGTTCCTGAGTTCGTTTGTGCAACTCGTCCGTTTGAAATTGCTCAAAACCGTTTCCTTTAACTTCAGCATCTCTTTTCTTTATGTGATTCATTCTGTTTTGAGTTCTTGCTATCTGTCAAACTCGACTATGTTTTCAGAAAGGTTTTCACTTGACTTTTTGCATGCTTTTGATCTTTTCCTCTATTACTAAGCCTATGAAACTTGACTTACGTGACTATCACGCTGTATATGCTTGTTGTCTATTAATTCTGTGCTATTACTGTATGTTGTCTCCTCTCGCCATAGCTTGGCCTCACATGTCTATTACTTGTGCACTTCATTTATATACTAAATCCCTTCTATGATTAATTTTCAAACTCGGACTGATTTTCAAAATATTTCCTTGTGAAATTCTGATTTTACTGGCTCATTAAGGGTTAACTGATTCCTTTCCTTATTTTGCTTTGCTGAATCCTTTCCCAAAATTAAGTATACTTTGTACTTAGACTTACATATTTACTCTATACTTTTACTATCCCTTATATGGTCAGAAATCAATCTTTCTCAAATTGATTTCTTTCCTTAATTAATCCTGTTAGTATCCGTTTGAGCAGTAATCCCTTGATTAAAGAGAAATACTTGTGTTAATTGATTTTGACTGTGATTATTTCCATGTTTGTGTTAAGACCTTACTTGTTACCCTATTCTCTACTCGTTTTCAAAACTATAAATACATGTACCTCTTCTCTTTCGAAAAAGGAGTTCTAACACACAGAACAAGTCATCACTTCTTCTCTAAAATACACTTAGATTTTCTTAAAAGTATTCGAGTTCTCTGAACTCATAAGCTGAAAGTTCTCTTCTCTGATTGTGGTTTGGCTGAAAGAATCCTGCTTTCTCTCTGCTTACTTTTTCTGCAACTGGTATGTCTCTCGTTGTTTAATTTCTGCCTCTCCACTACATGTTTATTCTTCAGCCTTTCCTTTGTGTGTCTTACTGTTTCTATGCTGTAATTCTCTGCAAGTTTACTTACTTCCTTATATCTGTGCTTACATGAATCCCTATCCCTAGTCCTTTTGTATGTTGAGTTGCGGTTCAGAAAACATGACAACACTTGACATTGTTGTTCATGTATATGGACTGGACTCCCTGAGTCCTAAACTCTTTCAATTCTCATTCCCCTTCCCCTTTATATGTACTTTGAGATTGAGACCTTGGTCTGGCAGCGTCCTAATCACTGTCCAGACCATGGTCTGACCTTCAATAGGTTTGTGCTCTTATTTGCTGGCTGAACAGGCTTAGTCAGGGATGTGCCAGCCTACCTTATGGTTAGGCATGACCACCAGCCTGCTTTGGCACCACCTACCCCTCTCTATTGCACTGGCACTCACTCTTAGAACTTAAGTTCTGCCACCCTCTTGTGAGCCTTGCCTTGGGATCCATGAGCTCCCTCTAAACTTGGACACCTGAGGGCTGGCTCTTCCGCACTGCACTATAACTCTATCTGATTAATATCTTGGGTGCAAGCACTGCCTGGAGTTCCTGAAACTCCTTTGATCTCTGAAAAACCCTAGATAAGAGAAGGCTTTGGAAATCGTGATCTCGGAAGTGGTTCAATCTCATATTGCTAGACACTAAGTCTGAATTAGGTTCATTGGATGCAGCTGATAATTTCTGATGTACTTTTAATTGTAGTTTATTTTACTGGTCTGTAATAATTTGTACAAACTCATGGGGATTTAGTGAAAAAGGGAGGGGGATTATTTTTATGCACAAAGGGTAGAAAACATGCCTATAGGATTTAATTTCTAATCTGTGCAACTTCATACATAGAAAGCATGCCCATAGGATTTAACTTCTGAATTCTGCAACTATGCATATAGATACCATGCTTGTAAGGGTTTACATTTCTGCACATAATGATGTCATTAGGTAAACTGTAGGCTTAACAACAAAGTTGCATATAGATACCATGTTTGTAAGACTCCTGTTAAAAAGTGTTAAAATCAGTTAACGCATAGAAAGCATGCCTATAGGAACTTCGAATCTGAGTCGTTTGATTCGTTCAAAACAGCATCAACTGTTGAAATTAGTATTTACTTTGGTAAAATTGGCAAACTTCTGCAATTTTTTTGAACCTCGTAAGTTGATAAACCTTTTTCTAAACAAACTGGCACTTTTCTGAAAACTCACACTTTCTGATAAGATTCGTGAAACCTTGTTTTTTTTCAATTAGTCTGCATGTCCTCCGAAGTTCATTTCTTTTCTATTAAACCTTTTCAAAACAGTACATTCTTTTTTGAAACTTATTTCCCTCTGATAAAAACTGGTAACCCTTTATAATCAGTTTGTTTTTCGAAATCGCTAGTCCTATTCAACATAGATAAAAGTGGGTTAATTAATCAAGTGGATCAGCCTTTGATAACTGCATTCGAGCGAGCCTAATGCGGACTTCCTGTCTAAAAATATGTGTTGAACCAGTCCGCTTATTGGTTTATTTTTTAAAAGACTAAACCAGTACGTGCAAGACATGCTAAACTCTATGGCTTTATCTGATTTAAGGAGGCTTACTTGAGCCCTACTAGCTTATTTGCTTTCCCCTTTACTTGCATTAGGTGTTTTGATTGACGCCTTAGTATTTTGTCCTTTGAAAATCTCAAAAGGCCCCAAACCCCTCTCCATTTAGTACTAGTAGTCCCAAACGCATCCGAGACTGATAGGATCGGGACGGGTACTAGCATGCAATAAGTAACGAGACATTCCGTGCTTTAATAGCTTAACGGGATGGGAAGGGTAGAATATGGATATGATGACCGGTGCGCTAATATCACATGCGACCCCTTTTCTGAGGAGTGATTGCTGGATATTGCATTGATGTAATCCATATTATTTACAAACCTAGGACCCCTTTCCCCTTTTTACTTGTTCTTTTTTTAAAGTTTTCTTTCAAACCAACTTCCTGTATTTTCTACTCCCTTTTCTTTTTCAAACTCCTAAACTTGTTTGCAATACTATGTGAAAACCCTCTTCTTTATTTTCTACTTGTCTTTTTCATTGCTTAAAGTCACAATTGTAGCATGGCCGGGAACCACACTAGTGGATCTTGAGGGGTTCCTAACACCTTCCCCTCGAGATAATTTCTAGCCCTTACCCAAACTCTGGTTCTTCATCTCTATTCTTTCTTAAAAGTGTCCTAATGCACTATAATCATTAGGTGGCGACTCTTCAAACTCCAAAAAACCCAATTCTCGCAAGGGAATAGAGTTGTCCTCCCGAATGTCGTATACCCAATTCCGAACTCCGTTTGGAAAAAGGGGGCGTCGACAGTCTCCAGACCCCAATAGTCACAAGACAAGACCGATACACATGGTCTACAAAAATAGTATCGCCCATCGGGGTAGATACGTTAACAGGTAAAGCAAGACACCCTCGGGTCGTACCCAGATGATGAGCAAAATATGAGGACACATAAGAATAGTTGGAACCGGGATCAAATAAGACAGAGGCATCCCTGTGGCAGACCGAGATAATACCTATGATAACAGCATCTGAGGCAATGGCATTTGTCCTGCCTGCGAGAGCATAGAATCGAGCCTGGCCACTGCCTGATCGGCCTCCACCTCTGGGGCGGCCCCTAGCTGCCTGGCCTCCACACATAGCTGACTGGGCGGGCGCTGAAGAAACAAGAGTAGAAGACAAGGGTTGATCCCTCTACTGAGACTGACCACCACGAAGTCGAGGACACTGCCTCCTTATATGACCAAACTCTCCGCACTCATAGCAACTACCTGGTGCTGGAGAAGGGGACTAAAGGGAACCCCTCGCTGCAGAAGAACCCTGGGCTAAAGAGGCATGAGAAGAGCTCTGAGCTGGGAGGGCACTAATTGAAGGCTGGCGCTGCTGGAACCCCTGATGACCACGGCCTGAAGATGACCCACTATACTCAGGGCGGGCCGACCAAGGAGGCCTGAAGGAACGACCTCTACCACGCTGCAACTGGCCCCTAGACGGAGCACCACTGAAATTGCCTGAACCTCGAGGCCTCTTGGCCTCCCTCTCCTCACGCTCCCTGTGGCGAACCGTCTCAATATCACGAGCAATGTCAACCACCTCCTCGAACGAGGCACCCAATACCCTCTCTCTAGTCATCAGAATATGGAGTGAATAGTTGAGGCCATCCACGAACTTCGTAATCCTCTCCCAATCTGTCAGGATCATTCAAGTAGCATGACGGGCCAACTGTGAAAATCTCATCTCGTACTGGGTCACAGACATGTCCCCCTGGGTCAACCACTCGAACTGACGACGTAGCTCCTCTCTGCGGGACTGCGGTACACATACTTCTCCAAGAAGAGAGTGGAGAACTGCTGCCATGTAAGGGGCGCTGCACCAACAGGCCTACGTCTCTCAAAATCCTCCCACCGGGTAAATGCAGCCCCTGAGAACTAGAAAGTAGTAAAAGCCACACCACTCGACTCTAAAATCCCTGCGGTGCGAAGAATACGCTGACACTTGTCAAGAAAACCCTAGGCATCCTCGCCCTCAACACCACTAAACGCCGGAGGCTGGAGCCTACCGAACCTCTCGAGACGACGCTGCTCATCGTCTGGCATAGCTGGAACCACATAGTCCGAAACTGGTGCAACCGGCTGAGCTGGAGCTGCTCCCGCTGTCTGCAATCCCTGCACCACCTGCTCAAGTGTTCGAGCGGCGGGGGTCTGATTGCCTCCCCCGGCCTGTGAAGTAGCTGCTACTACCTGAGCCAGGCCAGTGCAAACTGATAGTATCTGAGCCAAGGCCTCCTGGAGACCCGGAATCACAATGGGCACGACCGGTCCCTACACGGGGCAACTGGTGGATCAACAGGTGCTGCCCTCGCTGCTCCGCCTCGACCACGACTACGATCGCATCCACGACCTCTAGTGGGTGGTACTGGTGGTCGTCTGCCACATCTGGTAGCGCGAGTCCTTGCCATCTGCGAGAGAATAGAATACAGAAGTTTGGTTCTCGGATCAACAAAGTCGCACGACAAGAGTTTCAAGAATATGAAGTTTTTCCTAAAGGTTCCGCAACCTCTCGAGGACAAATACAGACGTCTCCGTACCGATCCGCGAGACTCTACTAAACCGGCTCATGATTTGCGAGACCAAGTAACCTAGGCTCTGATACCAACTTATCACGACCCCAACCTCGATCATGATGGCGCCCAACACACTGCTAGGCAAGCCCGACCATATACAGCATTAACCCAAATTCTTACTCAGGTTTTAGATAATTAATACAGGGAATTTTACTAAGTCATTACATTCAAGTCATAATTTATAATAAATCCTGTGGAAGTTCATTTAAAATATCACAACATAGCCCAATAGAATCCGGTGTCGCGAACACGAGCCTCTAATACAGAATATCCACCTAATACAACTCTGTCTAAGAAAAATACGGAACAAAACGATAGAGATAGAAGGGAGAGATCAAGGCTGCGAACGCCATGCAGCTACCTCGATGCTCCCGGATGATGCTGTGCTGCTAATCATATCCTCACTCAGCCTGTGGGGTACCTGGATCTGCACGCAAGGTGCAGGGAGTAATGTGCGTACTCCGACCCAGTGAGTAATAAACATAAATAAAGGCTGAGAGTAAGAAATCATGGAATGAAACAAAATAAGCTATAACTGGCAGTCCAGAACATTAGTCATGAAACAATACTGATGAAATAAGGTACAGACGTACTATGACAAGTAAATCAGATAAATATCAAATGCGTGGATGCAATGCAACACATAAAATGGTATACTCTAGTTACCCGCTGTGACGTGCAGCCCGATCCATTTAACGTCGACGGCGCTCAGTGGGGGTGTGTACAGACTCTGGAGGGGCTCCTACAGCCCAAGCGCAAATAATCAAGCGATCTCGTGGCACCAACCAGGCTCTCGGCCTCAATATTACTATAATACCGCTGTGGCGCGTAGCCCGATCCATGCTCAGTCCAGAAATTCACATAAGCCTCTCGGGCAATATTAAAATAATAGTTTCTCAGCTCAGAATGTCAGTAAAATAGTATTCAAGTTTTCAAATCTTTAAAAGATGGCTGAGCATTTCAAAACAGTATTTAAACTTAGGACTTAAACCAATTAACATGTCAAATATAGTGAAAACAGTAATAGCAATCCTTGAAGGATTCAAATAGTTTGCACAAATCCCAAATATAACAATTTAGTCCAAGTAGGATGATTATCAAGCAGGAAGTATGAAAACATTGTATGAACATCACTCGGGATGCACCAAGTCCCAATCCCCAATCACAAACGACCCCGCACTCGTCATAGAGCAGGTGTCTCGCCTCAATATAGCGTACGATGTGAAATTTTGGGGTTTCAAACCCTCAAGACATCATTTACATCTATTACTCACCTCAAGCCGGCCAAAAGTCTAGCTCGCTATGCCTTTTTCCTCTCGTATCGACCTCCTCGCACGTCGAATATGATCAAAACCACAAGGAATACGTTACAATAGGCTAAGGGAACATAACCCAATCGAAAAGTTGAAAAATATCAAAAATCACGAAGTTGGCAAAACCCGAGCCCCGGGCCCACTTCTCGATAAATTAGAAAATTCACACCATCGGGTTCCTTATCTCACCACGAGTCCATACATATCAAACTTACCGAAATCGGAGTCCATTTGACCCTCCAAATTCCATTTTAAATTACCAAATTCCCAAGCCCTAGCTTTGCCCCTTTTAGATGAATTTCAACCAAATTCCATGTTAAATCTACCATAATTTCATGTACTTAGGCCAAGGAACTTACCTCCAATCACACCCAGTCGAAATCTCTCTTCAATTCTGTCCGAAAGCTCTCAAGCTTGCTTAAAAATGGTAAAAATAAGACCTAGCTTGCGGAGGAAATATTATAAGTCTGCCCAGCACTTTCCGCTTTTGCGGTCCCATTCTCGCTTAAGCGAGACCGCTTCCACGACTTTCCTGCAGCTTCTGCGGTAATTTCTAATGAAGGACACGACCGCTTCTGCGGTTACACCATCGCATAAGCGATACCGCTTCTGCGGCTACCCTATTGCTTCTGCAGAACCAGCGCCCAGACCTCTTTGCCGGTTATGCGGTCAATCCTTCACATGAGCGTGTCCGCTTCTGCGGTCCAAGACTCGCAGAAGCGAAAATACCAGTTGCAGCAAGCTTCAGCAATATGCAAATTCAAAAACTCTCCGTTTAACCATCCCAACTCACCCCGAGGCCCCCAGGACCTCAACTAAAAGCACCAACACATCCTAAAACATCATTCAAACTTGTTCCAATCATCAAAACACATCAAACAACGCTAAAACCGTCAAATCACATCGGATTCAAGCCTAAGTTCTTCAAAAACTTCAGAAATACGCATTCGATCAAAAACCTGACCAAAACACCTCCGAATGACCTAAACTTTTGCACACACATCCAAAATCACCTAACGAAGCTACAACAACTCTCGGAATTCTATTCCGACCTTCGGATCAAAATCTCACCTATCAACCGAAATTCGCCAAAATACTAACTTCGCCAATTCAAGCCTAATTCTACACCGGACCTTCAAAATCACTTTCGATCACACTCCTAAGTCAAAAATCACCCCCAGAAGCTAACCGAATCACCGAAAATCACATCCGAGCCCTCTAACTCAATAGCCAACATTTTCCAAAACAAGCCTTTCTTAAAGAGACTAAGTGTCTCATTTCCTACCAAAACCCATCCAATTCAACTCTAACACACCAAATGCCAATAATGAAACATGAAGGAGCTTAAAATGGGGATAACGGGGCAGTAACACATGAGACGACGGGTCGGGTCATCACAGGTAAATAAAGACCGAGTATTAAGAAACACATAAATCCACATCATGAAATCACAATAAATACATCATGCCATCAAATCAGTATATGGGTCAAATCATCTTGTTTAAAGTCCAATTTTTGTAATAATAATTTGAAGATATTTTTCGACAATTTCAATAGAGGTTCAATGAGATTTAGAGTAAAAGTGATGAAAATTATATATAGCCACTCGAGAAAAACATGTATCATAAACCACCCCTCAGGCATAACATCGCTCAGAATTAGCCCCTCGATCAAACCTCACAATCACTCGTAATCAGCACCTCGGGCACAACATGAATCAAGAACAGCCCCTCAAACAATATTGTATCCCTCACTCAAGGTACCCGCACTCACTTGGGGTGTACAGACTCCAGAGGGGCTCATACAGACCAAGCGCTATAACAAGCCACCTCGTGGCATAAGCAATCAAGCCCTCGGACTCTCATATATCATAAATCAGTAAAAACACATTGTGGCGGGCAGCTAGATCCCACGATATCCTTACAAAACAGTCCCCAAGCCTCACTCAATCAGGAACCTCTCAAGACAATCGGGCTATCAGTAAAGCAGGGTGCTCAGCCGAAAAATATCATTTTATGCATTAAAACGGAGTAATAAAGACTGAGTTATGAACTTAGTACAACATAGCATGACTGAGTAATATCTTAAGTCAAAAAAAGTGAGGAAATAATAAGAAAAGGCCCCTATGGGTCCAAACAGCCTGGCACGAGGCCCAAATATGGCATTCAGTCCGAATTATAGAAATTCTTTTTGAAACACAAAAGTATCATATAAATTCCAGTCAAATACGCAACTTAATAATTGCCATGAGGTGAACCAAGTTACAATCCCCAACGGTGCACGCCACATGCTCGCTATCTAGCATGTGCGTCACCTCAAAATAGTGAAACGATGTGTGATCCGGTGCTTCATACCCTGAGGACAAGATTTACAATCATTAATTACCTCGAACCCGTCAAATCCCTACTCTGCGATGCCCTTGCCTCTGGAATCAGCCTCCAAACGCCTCGAATCTAACTAAAAGTAACACAAAGTTATCAATATAGGCTAAGGGATCAATTCCAAACGAAAAACTATCAATTTATACCATAATCATAAAATCATCCAAACCCGGCCCCGGGACCACGTCTCCGAATCCGATAATAATCACAAAACTAGAAACACCTTTCACTCACAAGTCTATTCATACCAAAATCACCAAACTCCAACGTCAAATGGCCCCTCAAATCCTAAAATTAAACACTCCAATTTCAAGCCCTAATCCCCTCAGTTTCTTCCCTAATTTCCACTAATTTCATTCTTAAACCACTGAAAATTACCATAATCACAAGTATTAAGCTCGAATAACTTACCTCCATTAGTATCCCCTTGATTCCCACTTCAAAACCCTCCGAAAATCTCCAAAATCCGGATAGAAATGTGTGACGACCCGACCCGTCGTCTCATGTGTTACCGCCACGTTATCCCCATTTTATGCTTCTCTATGTTTCAATATCGGCATTTGGTGTGTTAGAGTTGAATTGGATTGGTTTTGGTAGGAAATGAGACACTTAGTCTCTTTAAGGAAGGTTTGGTTTGGAAAAGTGTACCAGATATTGACTATTGATTTGGAGGGCTCGGATGTGATTTCTGGTGATCTGGTTATCTTCGAGGGATGATTTGTGACTTAGGAGCATGATCGGAATTGATTTTGGAGGTCTGGTGAAGAATTAGGCTTGAATTGGCGAAGTTAGTATTTTGGCGAATTCTGGTTGATAGGTGAGATTTTGATCCGAGGGTCGAAATGGAATTCGGAGAGTTGCAGTAGCTTCGTTAGGTGATTTTGGATTTGTGTGCCAAATTTCAAGTCATTCGGAGGTGTTTTGGTCGGGTTTTTGATCGAATGCGTAATTCGGAAGGTTTTGAAGAACTTAGGCTTGAATACGATGTGATTTGATGGTATTAGCATTGTTTGTTGTGTTTTGATGATTGGAACAAGTTTGGATGATGTTTTAGGATGTGTTAGTGCTTTTGGTTGAGGTCCCGGGGGCCTCGGGTTGATTTCGGATGGCTAACGGAATGAAATTTGGAATTTGAGACTTCAGATTTTTGCTGGTATTTGGTGTTTTCGCACCTGCGGTTATGGGACCGCAGGTGTGGTCACACAGAAGCGCAGGAAGGAGCCGCAGATGCGAAGGCCTAGGACTAGGCTGTTTCCGCAGGAGCGGTGAGGGGGACCGCATCTGCGAAGCGGCAGATGCGGGAAGGAGGTCGCAAAAGCGGACCTGGATATTTATGATTTTCCGCAGAAGCGGAAGAAGTCCGCAGAAGCGACTTGTGGACTGCAGATGCAGTCGTGGCCTTTAATTGAAATTCCGCAGAAGCGGGAATTTAACCGCAGAAGCGGTAGCGCAGATGCGGAAAAAGGGACCGCAGGTGCGGAAATCCCTGTTATATGAAGGGTTATTAGGCTTATTTTGTTCCGCGAGTGTTAGTCCATTTCCACCATTTTTAAGCAAGTTTGAGAGCTCTTGGACGGAATTGAAGGGAGATTTCGATTGGGTGTGATTGGAGGTAAGTTCCTTGGCCTAAATACATGAAATTATGGTAGATTTAACATGGAAATTGGTTGAAATTCATCAACATGGGGTAAATCTAGTTTTTTGGAATTTGGTAATTTACAATGGAATTTGGAGGGTCAAATGGACTCCGACTTTGGTAAATTTGATATGTATGGACTCGTGGCGAGATGAGGAATCCGGTGATGTGAATATTCTAATTTTTCGAGAAGTGGGCCCGGGGCTCGAGTTTTGCAACTTCGTAATTTTTGATATTTTTCGAGTCTTTTCGATTGGGTTATGTTCCCTTAGCCTATTGTAACATTCCTTGTGGTTTTGATCAGATTCGACGCACGAGAAGGTCGATTCGAGAGGAAAAGGCATAGCGAGCTAGACTTTTGGCCGTCTTGAGGTGAGTAATAGATGTAAATGATGTCCTGAGGGTTTGAAATCCCGGAATTTCACATCGTAATGCTATATTGAGGCAAGACGCGTGCTCTATGACGAGTGCGGGGTCTTTTGTGGTTGGGGATTGTGACTTGGTCCCTCCCGAGTTGTGTTCATACCGTATTTTCGACTAAGACTTACTTGATAATCATCCTACTTGGACTAAATTGTTATATTTGGGCTTTGTGCCGATTATTTGAATCCTTCAGGGATTGCTATCACTATTTTCACATGATTTGACATATTAATTGATCTTAGTCCTATGTTTACACACTATTTTTGAAATGCTCAGCCATCTTTCTAAGATTTGAAAACTTAAACACTATTTTATTGACATTTTGAGCTAAGAACCCATTATTTTAATATTGCCCGAGAGTCTTATGTGAATTTCTGGACTGAGCATGGATCGGGCTGCGCGCTGCAGCGGTATTATATTGATATTGAGGCCGAGAGCCTGGTTGGTGCCACGAGATGTCTTGATTATTTCGCTTGGGCTGTAGGAGCCCCTCCGGAGTCTGTACACACCCCTAGTGAGCATCGTCGACGTTAAATGGATCGGGCTGCACGCCGCAACGGGTACTAGAGTGTACCAGTCTATGTGTTGCATTGCATTCATGCATTTATTACTTATCTGGTTTACCTGTCATGATATTTCTGTGCTCTTATTTCATCGGGTTGTTGTTTCACTGTTAACTGTTCTGGGCTGCCAGTTATAGATTACATTGTATTATTCCATGATTTCTTATCCTCAGCCTTTATTTATGTTTATTACTCACTGGGTCAGAGTACTCACATTACTCCATGCACCTTGTGTGCAGATCCAGGTGCATCACAGGCTGAGTGAGGACATATCTAGCAGTGCAGCAGCATCTGGGAGCACTGAGGTAGCTGCATGGCATTCGCAGCCTTGATCCCTCCCTTCTATCTCTCTATCCTTTATTTCCGCATTTTCCTAGACAGACTTGTATTAGGTGGATATTCTGCATTAGAGGCTAATATTCGTGACATCGGATCCTATGTGGGGCTATACTGTAGTATTTGGTTAAATTCTCGTATATTTATCGTTATTTCTAGACTTTTGATAAAACAGCTTAGTAATTATTACTTGTGATTTGCATCTATGATCCGTTCAAGTCGGAAAATGTTGTTGAATGGTCGGGCTTGCCTAGCAGTGTGTTGGGCGCCATCGTGACCGGGGTTGGGGTCGTGACAAGTTGGTATCAGAGCCTAGGTTACTTGGTCTCGCAAATCATGAGCCGGTTTAGTAGAGTCTCGCGGATCGGTACGGAGACGTCTGTATTTATCCTCGAGAGGGTGCAGAACCTTTAGGAAAAACTTCATATTCTTGAAATTCTTGCCGTGCGACTTTGTTGATCCGAAAACTAAACTTCTGTATTCTATTCTCTCGCAGATGGTGAGGACTCGCGCTACCAGACGTGGCGGACGACCACCAGTACCACCCAGTAGAGGCCGTGGACGCGGTCGTGGTCGTGGTCGAGGCACAACAACGAGGGCAGCACCTGTTGATCCCCTAGCTGCCCTAGCTCAGGACCAGACTCCAGCTGTAGATGCTCTAGCAACACCTGTGCAGGCACCGGCCGTGCCCATTGTGATTCCGGGTCTCCAGGAGGCCTTGGCTCAGATACTATCAGTTTGCACTGGCCTGGCTCAGGCAGTTTTAGCCACTACTGCAGCAGCTACTTCACAGGCCGGGGGAGGCAATCAGACCCCCGCTGCTCGCAAACCTGAGTAGGTGGTGCCGGGATTGCAGACACCGGGAGCAGCTCCAGCTCAGCCGGTTGCACCAGTTCCGGACTATGTGGTTCCAGCTATGCCAGTCGATGAGCAGCATCGTCTCGAGAGGTTCGGTAGGCTCCAGCCTCCGGCGTTTAGTGGTGCTGAGGGCGAGATGCCCAGGGTTTTCTTGACAAGTGTCAGCGTATGCTTCGCACCGCGGAGATTTTGGAGTCGAGTGGTGTGGCTTTTACTACTTTCTAGTTCTCAAGGGCTGCATTTACCTGGTGGGAGGATTTTAAGAGGCGTAGGCCTGTGGGTGCAGCGCCCCTTACATGGAAGCAGTTCTCCACTCTCTTCTTGGAGAAGTATGTACCGTAGTCCTGCAGAGAGGAGCTGCATCATCAATTTGAGTGGTTGACCCAGGGGGACATGTCTGTGACCCAGTACGAGATGAGATTTTCGCAGTTGGCCTGTCATGCTATTTGGATGATCCGGACGGATCGGGAGAGGATCAGGAGGTTCGTGGATGGCCTTAACTATTCACTCTGTATTTTGATGACTAGATAGAGGGTATTGGGTGCCTCGTTCGAGGAGGTGGTTGACATTGCTCGTGATATTGAGACGGTTCGCCGTAGGGAGCGTGAGGAGAGGGAGGTCAAGAGGCCTCGAGGTTCAGGCAGTTTCAGTGGTGCTCCGTCTAGGGGCTAGTTCCAGCGTGGTAGAGGTCGTTCCTTCAGGCCTCCTCAGTCAGCCTGTCCAGAGTATAGTGGGGCGTCTTCAGGCCGTGGTCATCAGGGGTTCCAGCAAGGCCAGCCTTCACTTAGTGCCCTCCCAGCTCAGAGCTCTTCTTATGCCTCCTTATCCCAGGGTTCATTTGCAGCGAGGGGTTCCCTTCAGTCCCCTTCTCCAGCACCAGGTAGTTGCTATGAGTGCGGAGAGTTTGGTTATATGAGGAGGCAGTGTCCTCGACTTTATGGTGGTCAGTCTTAGCAGAGGGATCAGCCCTCGTCTTCTGCTCCAGTTTCTTCAGCACCCGCCCAGTCAGCTAGGGGTGGAGGCCAGGGAGCCAGGGGCCGCCCCAGAGGTGGAGGCCGATCAGGCGGTGGCCAGGCTCGATTATATGCTCTCCCAGGTAGGACAGATGCCATTGCCTCAGATGCTGTTATCACAGGTATTATCTCAGTCTGCCACAAGGATGCCTCTGTCTTATTTGATCCTGGTTCCACCTATTCTTATGTGTCCTCATATTTTGCTCATCATCTGGGCACGACCCGAGGGTGTCTTGCTTTACCTGTTCATGTAGCTACCCCGGTGGGCGATACTATTGTTGTAGACCATGTGTATCGGTCTTGTCTTGTGACTATTGAGGGTCTAGAGACCCGAGTTGATCTATTGCTATTGAGCATGGTGGATTTTGATGTTATTCTGGGCATGGACTGGTTATCTCCGTGTCATGCTATTCTGGACTATCATGCTAAGACAGTCACATTGGCTATGCCCGGTGTTACGAGGATCGAGTGGCGAGGTGTGACTGACTACGTCCCTAGTAGAGTTATTTCTTTCTTGAAGGCCCAGCGTATGGTTGGGAAAGGTTGTCTATCATATTTGGCTTTTGAGAGGGATGTTGGAGCTGAGACTCCTAGTCTTGATTCTGTTACCGTTGTGAGGGATTTCCCTGATGTATTTCCTGCAGACTTACCGGGCATGCCACCGGACAGGGATATTGATTTTGGTATTGACCTGGTGCCGGGCACTTAGCCCATTTCCATTCCTCCGTATCGCATGGCACCAGCGGAGTTGAAAGAATTAAAGGATCAGCTTCAGGAGCTCCTAGATAAAGGGTTCATTCGGCCTAGTATGTCACCGTGGGGTGCACCGGTTCTATTTGTGAAAAAGAAAGATGGCACAATGAGAATGTGCATTGACTACAGGCAATTGAACAAAGTAACAGTGAAGAACAAGTATCCCCTGCCTCGTATTGATGATTTTTTTGACCAGCTTCAGGGGGAGAGAGTATTCTCCAAGATTGATCTCCGTTCAGGCTATCACCAGCTGAAGATCAGGGATTCAGATATTATGATGACCGCTTTCAGGACTAGATATGGGCACTATGAGTTTCTTATTATGTCCTTTGGGCTGAGTAATGCCCCAGCAGTGTTCATGCATTTGATGAAAAGTGTATTTTGGTCATATTTGGATTCATTTGTTATTGTTTTTATTGATGATATCCTGGTGTACTCGCGTAGCTAGGAGGAGCACGCACAGCATTTGCAAGTGGTATTACAGAGATTGAGAGAGGAGAAGCTTTATGCAAAGTTCTCCAAGTGTCAGTTCTAGCTTGGTTCTGTGGCTTTCCTGGGGCACGTGGTGTCCAACGATGGTATTCAGGTTGATCCAAAGAAGATAGAGGCGGTTCAGAGTTGGCCTAGACCGTCCTCAGCCACAGAGATTCGTAGTTTCCTCGGTTTGGTGGGTTATTATCGTCGGTTCGTCCAGGGTTTTTCATTTATTGCTTCGCCCTGAACCAAGTTGACGCAGAAGGGTGCACCATTTGTATGGTCGGACGAGTGCGAGGAGAGCTTTCAGAAGTTCAAGACAGCTTTGACCATAGCTCCAGTATTAGTTTTGCCATCAGCTTCAGGTTCTTACACTGTATATTGTGACGCTTCGAGAGTTGGGATCGGATGTGCGTTGATGCAGGAGGGTAGAGTTATTGCATATGCTTCTCGTCAGTTGAAGCCCCATGAGAAGAACTACCCTGTCCATGACTTAGAGTTGGCGGCTATAGTTCATGCTTTGAAGATTTGGAGGCACTAGCTATATGGCGTATCTTGTGAGGTATTCACCGACCATCGCAGTCTTCAGCATTTGTTCAAACAAAAGGATCTTTGAGACAACGGAGGTGGCTTGAGTTGCAAAAGGATTATGATATTACTATCCTGTATCATCCGGGAAAGGCCAATGTAGTGGCCGATGCTTTAAGCCGAAAGGCAGTCAGTATGGGGAGCTTGGCGTACATTCTAGTTGGGGAGAGGCCCTAAGCAGTTGATGTTCTGGCTTTGGCCAATCGAATGGTGAGATTAGACATTTCAGAGCCTAGTCGGGTGTTGGCTTGTGTGGTTTCTCGGTCTTCCTTGTATGACCGCATCAGAGAGCGCCAGTATGATGATCCGCATTTGCTTTTCCATAAGGACAGGGTTCAGCATGATGATTCCAGGGATGTGACCATTGATAGTAATGGCGTGTTGAGGATGCGGGGCTGTATTTGTGTGCCCAATGTAGATGGGCTTAGGGAGTTGATTCTTGAGGAGGCCCACAGCTCGCGGTATTCCATTCATCCGGGTGCCGCAAATATGTATCAGGATTTGAGGCAGCACTACTGGTGGAAGAGAATGAAGAAAGATATTATGGGTTATGTAGCTCGGTGTCTCAACGGTGAAATATGAGCATCAGAGACCGGGTGGTGTACTTCAGCGGATGGATATTCCAGAGTGGAAGTGAGAGAGGATTACTATGGATTTTATGAGTGGTCTTCCTCGAATCTCGAAGAAGTTTGATTCGATTTGCGTGATTGTGGATCGGCTGACCAAGTCCGCGCGCTTCATTCCGGTGTGTACTACCTATTCTTCGGAGCGGCTGGCAGGGATTTTCATCCGGGAGATTGTTCGGTTGCATGGGGTCCCAGTTTCTATTATCTCAGATAGGGGTACTCAGTTCACTTCCCAGTATTGGAGAATTTTTTAGCGGGAGTTGGGTACACAGGTGGAGCTAAGCACAGCATTTCATCCTCAGACGGACGGGCAGTCGAAGCGTACCATTCAGATATTAGAGGACATGTTGCGTGCATGTGTTATTGATTTCAGAGGTTCTTGGGCGAAGTTCTTGCCACTTGCAGAGTTTGCCTACAACAACAGCTATCAATCCAGCATTCAGATGGCACCGTATAAGGCCTTATATGGGAGATGATGTAGATCTCCGATTTGTTGGTTTGAGCCCGGCGAGGCTAGGTTATTGGGGATAGAGTTGGTTCAGGATGCCTTGAAGAAGGTGAAAGTGATCCAAGAGAGACTTGGTACAGCTCAGTCACGTCAGAAGAGTTATGCGGACCGGAAGGTTCTAGATGTATCTTATATGGTGGGCGAGAAGGTCTTGCTGAAGGTTTCGCCCATGAAGGGCGTTATGAGGTTTGAAAGAAAGGGAAGTTGAGTCCGCGGTTCATTGGTCCTTTTGAGGTACTTAGGAGGATTGGAGAGGTGGCCTATATGCTTGCCTTACCACCCATCTTGTCGAGGGTTCATCCGGTATTTCATGTATCTATGCTCCGGAAGTATGTTGGGGACCCGTTTCATGTGTTGAACTTCAGCACGGTTCAGTTGGATGATGATTTGACCTATGATGTGGAGCCAGTGGCTATTTTGGGTCGTCAGGTTTTGAAATTGAGATCAAAGGATATAGCTTCGGTGAAGGTGCAGTGGAGAGGGCGGCCCGTGGAGGAGGCTACCTGGGAGACTGAGCGGGAGATGCGGAGCAGATATCCTCACCTATTTGAGACATTTGGTATGTTTCTTGACCCGCTCGAGGACGAGCGTTTGTTTAAGTTGGGGAGGATGTGACGACCCAACCCATCGTCTCATGTGTTACCGCCCCGTTATCCCCATTTTATGCTTCTCTATGTTTCAATATCGACATTTGGTGTGTTAGAGTTGAATTGGATTGGTTTTGGTAGGAAATGAGACACTTAGTCTCTTTAAGGAAGGTATGGTTTGGAAAAGTCAACCGGATGTTGACTAATGATTTAGAGGGCTCGGATGTGATTTCCGGTGATTCGGTTAGCTTCGGGGGATGATTTGTGACTTAGGATCGTGATCAGAATTAATTTTGGAGGTCCGGTGTAGAATGAGGCTTGAATTGGCGAAGTTAGTATTTTGGCGAATTTCGGTTGATAGGTGATATTTTGATCCGAGGGTCGGAATGGAATTTCGAGAGTTGCAGTAGCTTCGTTAGGTGATTTTGGATGTGTGTCCAAAATTTCAGGTCATTCGGAGGTGTTTTGGTCGGGTTTTTGATCGAATGCGTAATTCGGAAGGTTTTGAAGAACTTAGGCTTGAATCCGATGTGATTTGATGGCATTAGCATTGTTTGATGTGTTTTGATGATTGGAACAAGTTTGGATGATGTTTTAGGATGTGTTAGTGCTTTTGGTTGAGGTCCCGGGGGCCTCGGGTTGATTTCGGATGGCTAACGGAATGAAATTTGAAATTTGAGACTTTAGATTTTTGCTGGTATCTGGAGTTTTTGCACCTCCGGTTATGGGACCGCAGGTGCAGTCACGCAGAAGCGGAGGAAGGAGCCGCAGATGCGAAGGCCTGGGACTAGGCTGTTTCCGCAGGAGCGGTGACGGGGACCGCATCTGCGAAGCCGCAGATGCGGGAAGGAGGTCGCAGAAGCGGACCTGGATATTTATGATTTTCCGCTGAAGCGGAAGTCGTAGAAGCGACTTGTGGATCGCAGATGCGGTCGTGGCCTTTAATTGAAATTCCGCAAAAGCAGGAATTTAACTGTAGATCGGTAGCGCAGATGCGGAAAAAGGGACCGCAGGTGCGGAAATCCCTGTTATTAGAAGGGTTATTAGGCTTATTTTGTTCTGCGAGTGTTAGTCCATTTCCACCATTTTTAAGCAAGCTTGAGAGCTCTTGGACGGAATTGAAGGGAGGCTTCAATTGGGTGTGATTGGAGGTAAGTTCCTTGGCCAAAATACATGAAATTATGGTAGATTTAACATGGAAATTGGTTGAAATTCATCAAAAGGGGGTAAAGCTAGGGCTTGAGAATTTGGTAATTTAAAATGGAATTTGGAGGGCCAAATGGACTCCAATTTTGGTAAATTTGATATATATGGACTCGTGGCGAGATAACGAATCCGGTGATGTGAATTTTCTGATTTTTCGAGAAGTGGGCCCGGGGCTCGGGTTTTGCTAACTTCGTGATTTTTGATATTTTTCGAGTCTTTTCGATTGGGTTATATTCCCTTAGCTTATTGTAGCGTATTCCTTGTGGTTTTGATCAGATTCGACGCGAGGAGGTCGATTCAAGAGGAAAAGGCATAGCGAGCTAGACTTTTGGCCGGCTTGAGGTGAGTAATAGATGTAAATGATGTCCTGAGGGTTTGAAACCCCGGAAGTTCACATCGTAACGCTATATTGAGGCGAGACACGCGCTCTATGACGAGTGCGGGGTGGTTTGTTGTTGGGGATTGTGACTTGGTCCGTCCCTAGTGATGTTCATACCGTGTTTTCGACTAAGACTTGCTTGATAATCATCCTACTTGGACTAAATTATTATATTTGGGCTTTTTGCCGATTATTTGAATTCTTCAGGGATTGCTATCACTGTTTTCACATGATTTGACATATTAATTGATCTCAGTCCTATGTTTACACACTGTTTTTGAAATCCTCAGCCATCTTTCTAAGATTTGAAAACTTAAACACTATTTTATTGACATTCTGAGCTAAGAACCCATTATTTTAATATTGCCCGAGAGGCTTATGTGAATTTCTGGACTGAGCATGGATCGGGTTGCGCGCCGCAACGGTATTATATTGATATTGAGGCTGAGAGCCTGGTTGGTGCCACGAGATGGCTTAATTATTTGCGCTTGGGCTGTAGGAGCCCCTCCGGAGTCTGTACACACCCCCAGTGAGCGCCGTTGACGTTAAATGGATCGGGCTGAACGCCGCAGCGGGTACTAGAGTGTACCACTCTATGTGTTAAATTGCATTCATGCATTTATTACTTATCTGGTTTACCTGTCATGATATTTTTGTGCTCTTATTTCATCGGCTTGTTGTTTCATTGTTAACTGTTCTGGGCTGCCAGTTATAGATTACTTTGTATTATTCCATGATTTCTTATCCTCAGCCTTTACTTATGTTTATTACTCACTGGGTCGGAGTACTCACATTACTCCCTGCACCTTGTGTGCAGATCCAGGTGCATCACAGGCTGAGTGAGGACTTATCTAGCAGTGCAGCAGCATCTGGGAGCATTAAGGTAGCTGCATGGCATTTGCACCCTTGATCCCTCCCTTCTATCTCTCTATCCTTTATTTCCGCATTTTCCTAGATAGACTTGTATTAGGTGGATATTCTGTATTAGAGGCTCATATTCGTGACACGGGATCCTATGTGTGGCTATGCTGTAGTATTTGGTTAAATTCCCGTATATTCATCATTATTTCTAGACTTTTGATAAAACGGCTTAGTAATTATTACTTGTGCTTTGCATCTATGAGCCGTTCAAGTCGGGAAATGTTGTTGAAAGGTCGGGCTTGCCTAGCAGTGTGTTGGGCGCCATCATGACCGGGGTTGGGGTCGTGACAAAATGATGAAGAACACCCAAAAATTCGCGAAGGGTTTCCTTAAATACCTTCTGCCCAGGCATCACGCACATGCGACCCATTTCCACGCATCTGCAGGACAGCTTCTGCGGTCAAACCAACCGCATTTGCAGTTTTCATTTATTCGCCCTTTTTCGCATATGCGGCCCAATACCCGCATCTGCGATCTCGCAGGTGCACTCCTCCTTCCGCACCTGCGGCTCCTGGCTTTCCTTGGCCTTGGCTGCTTCTGCGGTTGTTTTTCCTCTTCTACGAGCCTCGCACCTGCGGTCCCCACTTTGCAGGTGCGGTTATGACATAATGAGCAGCTTCAGCTCCTTACCAAATTTTCAAACTCCCCGATAACCATCCGAAATCATTCCGAGGCCCCTGGAACCTCAACCAAAAGCACCAAAAAGTCACATATCGCCATTAAAACTTATTCAAACTTTAGGAACACCAAAAACAATATCAAAATACCGAATCACCCTCGAATTCAAGCCTAAGAACCTCTAAACTTCCAAATTCCGCAAACAATGCCGAAACCTACCAAATCACTTCCGAATGACCTGAAATTTTGCACACACGTGACAAATGACACTACGAACCTACTCCAATTTTTGGAATTCCATTCCGACCCGGATATCAAGATTCCCACTGCCCACCGAAAATTTCCAAATTTCCAATTTCGCCAATTCAAGCCTAATTCTACCACGAACCTAAAATTTACATTCCGAACACGCTCCTAAGTCCAAAATTACCTGACGTAGCCATCCAAATCGTCAGAATTCACATCCGAGACCGTCTAAACATAAGTCAACATCGGGTTGACTTTTCCAACTTAAGCTTCTAAATAAGAGAGCACGTGTCACATTCCACTACAAGACCACTCCGAACCCGAACCGACCAACACGATACGATGAAATACAGCTGAACAACACATAAAGAAGTAGAAATGGGGGAAACGAGGATGTAACTTATGAAAGGACCGGCCAGGTCGTTACATCCTCCCCCTTTAAAACAAACGTTCATCCTCGAACAGGTTAAGAAAAATACCTGAAACCTCAAAAAGGTGTGGATATCTGCTCCGCATCACCCACTTGGTCCATCAAGTAGCCTCCTCCATAGGACGACCTCTCCACTACACTTTCACTGAAGATATATCCTTAGATCTCAACTTTCATACCCGCCTCTCCAAACTAGCCACTGGCTCCACATCATAAGTGAATTATTGTCTAACTAGAGGTCATCTCAGCTGCACAGGTGCTCATCTGCACCACATAGACGTCATCGGCCTCTACCCCGGCCCCAGCCTTTGGCGGCTCCAGCGAGAGGCGCGCGTTCTTGGTCATCTCATCTGGCTGTATGTGTGCCATCTATGAGAGAATGGAAGACAGAAGTTTAGAATTTTGAAGTCAACAATTTCTCACGAGAAGGATTCAAAAGAAGTGAAATCTTCCTAACAGTTCCAAAGCCTCCCGAAGATAAGTACAAACATCTCTGTACCAATCCGCGGGACTTTACTAAACCTTCTCTTGACTCATGACACCTATGAATCTAAAGCTCTGATACCAACATGTCACGACCCAAATATCCCTCCGTAAAGGTCTTGACGGCACCTAGTCTCTACGAGTAGGTAATCCTAACATTGGCCGAATAATGAACGGAGATCATAAAACTAACAACTAACTACAACAAATAATTATATAGTTGATATAAATGTTCTTCGGCATGTACAATTACCAACTCTCGAGTATACAATGAAATTCCCCGAGACCCGGAACATCATAAGTCACAAGCTTCTATGGATTTGTGTAATTGTTTCTATTCTTCAATAAATAGAAAAAGTAAGGGAGGAACAATGTCAAAGGGATAGATAGGGACTCCGAGGTCTACAAACGCGGCAGATGTACCTTGAAGTCTCCGAAGCAGCAGCAAGTATGCAACTAGTAGCGAGGTTGGTAAGAGGTAGCTGGATCTGCACACAAAACATGTGCAGTAGATAGCATGAGTACACCACAACGGTACCCAGTAAGTGCCAAGCTGAACCTCGATCGAGTAGTGACGAGGTCAGGTTAGGGCCCTACTGGTATATATATTATAAATAAAGCAGGATAAAATATCGCAGTATAACAAGAGATTGAAATCTAACAAACAGGAAATCATAGAATAATATCAATATAGTACACAGAAGTAACATCAGGGGATCTCCCGAGATACCATCTCGTAGTCCCAACAGTAAATGTGTAGAGGGATCTTCCGAGATATCGTCCTGTAGTCCCAAAGTAAATATGCATGGGGGAATCTCGCGGGATACCGTCGCGTAGTCCCAAAGTAAATATGCAGGGGGGATCTCCCGGAATATTGTTGCGTAGTTCCAAAAGTAAAAACGCAGCTCAAAAAATGGAAATAACAGTTAGGGCAAGAAATCCTATAGTGTAGACTAAGTACAAGTCAAGCACACAGCAGGAAAACCACTAAGCATGTTGCACAAAATTCAAATAAGCATTTAAGGCATGTAGGCATTCTATACTAGGCTAAACAGGATAAATACACATGCTGATAAAATAAAATTAAGATAGAACAGGTTATTACACAAGTGAAAATCGAATTTTACAAAAAATAGCCCATGTACGCACTTGTCATCTCACGTATACGGCGCTCGCATATGACAATAGTACCAACTCCTAATGGGCGTTCCCGCACACAAGGTTAGGCAAGCCTCTTATCAATCGACAACAATGCCTTTTCCACGAATATCCGACTCTAAATGGCTTAAATATAGCCAAAAGCAATTACATACAATGAATATAACTATAAGAAACTAATCTAATTAATTAAATCAAGGCTTAAGCAGGAAATTAGAAAATCGCGCCAAAAGCCGACCTAGGCCCATGTTATAGAATCGGGTAAATATCACAAAATATGAACACCCATTAACTCACAAGCTCACTCATACCAAAATGATCCAAATCCGATATCAAAATCCCAATCAAAATTCAATATCTTAGTTAAAGAACTTCTCCCATCTTCCCCAAATTTTCTCAATCAAGTTCCTTAGTTAAATGATGAAATCAACTATAGATTAGAGGAATATAATCATATATGGGTTAAAATTGTTACCAAAAAGCATCCTCTACAAATCTCCCAAATTATCGCCCAAATCCGAGCTCTCAAAGTCCCAAAATTAAAAATGGGATAAAACCCTCGAAATCATCTTTTTCTGCCTAGCAATCACGCAATTGCAGGCTTCCAATCGCACCTGTGACGTTGTATCTGTAGAAATTCTATTGTAGTTGCGCAAGTGACTTAAAAGGTTGGGTCCGCTTTCGTGATAAAAGGGCCGCACCAGCGAGTGGGAGCTTTTACTGTCTTTTCTGCTCTTGCGAGTCTATAAGCGCATATGCGAGCATCGCAGATGCGGCATTAACCTCGCACCTGTGACCCCAGACCACTCATGCCAAATTCATTTCTGCGCTTGACCTCTCGCACGTGTGATCCCGCACCTGGAGTCTCCCACCGTAGGTGCAAAAACATTGGAAGTCTGAAAAACATCAAAAATAACACAAGTCAATTTTCCGATCAGTTAAACATCCGAAACTGACTAGAGGCCTCGGGACCTCAACCAAACATACCAACAAGTCATAAAACACCATACGAACTTAGTCGAGTCCTCAAATCTTATCACATAACGCTAAAGATACGAATCACCCTCCAATTCAAACATAATGAACTTTGAAACTTTGAAATCTACAACCAATGCCGAAACCTATCAAACCACGTCCGATTGACCTCAAATTATCACACAAGTGATATTGCATATTACGGACCTACTCCAACTTCCGAAATCAGAATCCGACCTCGATATCAAAAAGCCCACTTCTAGTCAAAGTCTCCAAAAATGTAACTTTCGCAATTTCAAGCTTAAATCAGCTACAGACCTCCAATTCATGATCTAGACACGCTCTTAAGTCAAAAATCATTCAATGGAGCTAACTGGAGCGACATAAATCTATTCCATATTAGTCTTCATACACTTCCGACTACGATCAAAATCCAAAGACTTAACCTTTCTTTTTAGGGACTAAGTGTCCCAAAATACTCCGAAACCAAAAGTAAAACCTCCTGGCAAGTCACATTGGCAGAAATAGATATAATCGAGGCTATTACTCCCAAATGATAGGCCTGGTCATTACAACAACATTCATCAACCCTTTCATCTTAAATTTATATCAATACAACTCAAATGGATTCCATATTAGCAATAATACTCATGTTTTGCTCACTTAGGAATTTTATCAAACACCTTATGAGCGTAAAGCCTCACATCCCTCATTAATGGCTTTTCTTCGCCCAACAAGCCATTCTCTTGCTCCTACATAAATTCCAAAATCTCTAATTTCTTATACTAAATATCATTCTTCTTTACCCATAAGATAAACAACAACCTTAACCAATAATCAACGATCAATAACCCAAATATATAATTGGTCATGCTCCTTATCAAACTCATCAACTCATGTCTCATGAATATAGAGTCTATAAACATTTATCCAATGTTATAATCAATTAGAGGATGAGGATATTACCTTTTTATGTTCAATCCTGTTGCATTCGTGTTCTAGGGTTTCTTCTAAACCATGATGTCCCAATCAAATATCTAATGATTTGGAGGGTTTAACCATGTTAATAAGGTTATTGGGAATTAAAATTAACTCAGAATCACCATTAGAGTTTACCTTGGAGGGTGGGGATCTTTGAGGAGTTAGGTTCTTGAGAACATCCCTTTTTAGAGCATGTTTTTTTTTTTGGGGTATGAGGTACAAAGTACGGCTTTAAAAATGACCCCCCGAGTGCGCTCCCATGCACCTAAAGGCCCAACCGCGCACCTGGGTGTGCATACTATGCATTGTTCAGTAAAATGCACATAACTATTTACTCAGAAATCCGTTCGAAATCCACAATATATTTTTTTAAAGGTAATTCAAATGGATACAACTTTCATGATTTCCCAAATTCCCAACAGAATTTTACGAAATCCTTCTAGAAGACAGACCTTCCATAAACTTAGTCGATTTTTCGAGTCTTATGCACCTCACCCTCAGTCTTGATTCCAAAACAACTATTTTCACTCATTCTCATGCCGATAAGACTTCATATGTCCAAGGTGCCATCTTAATACCCATCTAACATCACCACTCCTAGTCCAAATTTACGAAGTGTTACATTGTGAACTCATGCCTCCCCCTCCCCAGATCATGTATAGTAATATAATATTTTTTTAATACCTAAATATATATTTTCTTAAATGCCTGCAAAGCTCCTCTCTGCGAAACTGCGGCACATACTACTCCAGAAAGAGAACGGAGTACTGTTACCAGGTAAGGGGCGTTGCACCAATAGGCCTAAGCCTCTCATAAGCCTCCTACCAAGTGTAGGTAGCTCGAGAGAACTGAAAGGTAGTGAACGGAGACCCCACTAGTCTCCAAAATACCCATTGTACGGAGAATCCTCTAACACTTATCCAAGAAACCTTGGGCATTTTTGCCCTCTGCACCACTGAGAGTCGGAGCCTGAAGTCTAACAAATCTCTCTAATATATGTTGCTCGTCATTAGGCATGAAAGCAACCACATAACTCTGAGCAGGTACAACCGGCTGGGCTGGTGGTACCCCCGGTGTCTGATTTCCCTGAACAACCTACTCAGGTGTGTATGCGGCGGGAGTCTGAGTGCCTCCCCCATCCTGGAAGTAGCTGCTATAGTAGTAATAGAGACCACCTGAGCAAGACCGGGAATAACAATAGGCATAGCCGGTGGCTGAGCTGGTCCTTGTGGTGCATCTACAATCGGGGACTAATCATGTACTGGGGAAACTAGTGGATCTGCAGGTGCTTCCCTAGCTGTTGTGCGAGCTACACCCCTGCCCCTACCACGGCCTTGACCGCGACCTCGGCCCCTTGTGGCCTCAACTGGTGGAACTGGTGGTTATCCATCCTAACTGGTAGCACGTGTCCTCAAATGAGAAAATAGAACAACAAAATTTTATTTACCAGTATCAACAAATTTGCAAGACAATAATTCACGAATGTGAAGTTTCCTAAGGAATCTACAGCCTTTCGAAGATAAGCACAATCGTCTCTCTACCGATCCGCAAGACTCTACTAAATCCGCTCATGACTCGTGAGACTTATGTAACCTAGGCTCTGATACCAACTTGTCATGACCCAAAACTAAACGCAATCGTGATGGCACCTATCGCGGTACTAGGCAGGTCGACACACTTCCAAAATGATTCGATATTTCATTAAAATATAGGTAAAAGCCTTTTTCATACTGAAATTTCATAAAATAGTTCAACTCAAAAGCAAAATGCGGAAACAAATAGCCCTACATCAGGGTCTCACTAAGTCATGAGCAACTACTACGAACTGTTCTGAAAATAGCAAGACTAACATAGTCTGCGACTAACAAAAATAAACTAAAGGGTAGATAAAGAAGAATAAAAGCAGGACTGCGATCGCCAGGTAACTACCCCACTATCTCCAATGATCTGCTATTGAGTAAATCAACAACCACTACCGTAGCCAAAGATACCAGGATCTGCACACAAGGTGCATGGGTAACGTGAGTACAGCAACTCAGTAAGTAACAAGTCCAAACTATGGACCGATAGGTAGTGACGAACTTAACCTCAACGGGTAAACAGAAATACACTGTGCAGAAAAGTGCATGCTTTCAATTAAAGTATTCAGCTCAAGTACTAAAGTAAATACAGATCAGGACAATGTGAGATATAAAGCTCAGCAAATCTCTACGTGCCAATGCACAGAATGTATGAAAATGCACCAGGTACCTCCACTCATAGTGCTAATCCACTCGGTACTGTATCTGTCCATCCGGCCCAGGGAAGATCCGATCTGGAATATATACACATCACTGACAATAGTCACTCATACCGAGGAAGGCCATTCTAGCCCTGTGAAGAAGATCCATCCGATGGTATCAATGCTTCGGAGAAGATCCATGTCCAAGGAAGATTCATCCCCTAATAATATCAATTGCACTCAGTAGGGGTGTGTTACAGACTCCGGAGGCACTCCTACAGCCCAAGCACTAGCATAATCAACAACATAACAGATGCGTCGTGCAACCCGATCCCATAACTATCACTCACAATCTGGCTCTCGGCCTCACTCAGTCATCACTCTCCAGTCTCACACACGGGCTCACAATGTCATGAAAACTGGCTCGAAACAATGATATGATGTACCAATAAATAACAGCTAAAACTGAGACATTTTATGAATTGCATGAATAAGACTGACTATAGAATATCAATAAAACTAGTGAGATGACAACAAGAAACGACAACTCGGGGTCCCTACAATATCGGCGTAAAGCCCTAACATGATATCTAGCATGATTTACAGCCCATTTACTTAATCACATGGTGAAAACACGGATATCAGCAAAAAAAGGGACTAAACAGTGCCATGGAATGAACTAGGTCCCAATTATCACAATGCACGCCAGCACGCCTGTCATTAGGCATGTGCGTCACCTCAATAATAATCACATAACACATAGTTCGTGGGTTTTGAACCCTTAGAACAAAGTTTGGAAGCGTTGCTTACCTCAATCAATCCAAAATCCTATTCTGCGGTGCTTTTTCCGCTCGAACCGGCCTCCAAACATCCCGAATCCAGCCAAAAGCAATATAATGTAATCAATATAAGCCCAGGAACCAATTCCACAAGAAAAATTACTTAATTGGAAACAGATCTCGAAATCCACTCACACCCGCCCCCTGGGACCATGTCTTGGAATTCGACAAAAGTCACAAAACTAGAAATTACATTCACTCACGAGTCCATACATATGAAATTTATCAAAATTTGACTCCATTTGGTCCCTCAAATCCTCAAATAAACTCTCAAAAATCCCAAGCCCTAACCCCTCATTTTCACCCCTAATTTCCACTAATTATTTTATTAAACAACGGGAAAACACCATAGATAGGAGTACTATAGCTCAAGCAACTTACCTTAGTTAACACCCCTTGAATCTCCCTTCGAAATCGCAACAAAAGCTCCAAAACTGACTTGAAAATGGTGGAAATGAACCAAAATTCGCGAAGTGTGCTATTTATACTTTTAGCCCAGGTCTTCTGCACCTGTGGCCATATATCCGCTACTATGGAACCGCACCTGCTGTCATTTCCTCGCACCTCGCAAAAATCACTTAATTACACAAAGTTGCACTAGTGCCCAAGGTTCCGCACCTGCGGGCGCACCTGCCCACATCCTTTTGCTTCTACTGAACAGGCCACTCACTCATCTTCCGTATCTCTGCCCCAAGTCTCGCACCTGTGGGCTGGCAGATGCGACAAATCTTCCACTTTTGTGGACCCAACCCTGGCCTTCCATTTTTGAATTTACCGCTATCCAAATGCACCTGCAACCTTGCACTTGCGGTTCCCACTCCGCAAGTGCGGAAACACCAACAGCAGCAGCTTCAACTGCATTTTCCAAATTCCAAACTCTCTGTTATCCATCCGAAAACATCCTGAGCCCCTTGGGACCTCAACCAAATAGACCAACAAGTCATATATAAACCTACGTACTTAAACAAACCTTCGAATCACTCAAAACAACATCGAAACACAAAATTACACTCGGATTCAAGCCTAAGAACTCCTAAACTTCCAAATTCCGCAAACAATGCCGAAACCTATCAAATCACATCAGAATAACCTCCAATGTTGCACACAAGTCAAAGATGACACCACAAACTTACCCCAACTTCCGAAATTCCATTCCAACCCCGACATCAAAATTTGCACTGCCGACCAAAATCACCAAAATTCTAACTTTTGCCAATTCAAGCCTAATTCTACCGCGGGCCTCCAAATCACATTTCGAATGCGCTCCCAAGTCTAGAATAACCTAATGAAGCTAACAGACCATCAAAATTAAAATCCGAGATTGTTTACACATAAGTCAACATCCGGTCAATTTTTGCAACTTAAGATTTCACAAAAGAGACTAAGTGTCTCAAATCCTCCCCGAAACCACTCCAGACCTGAACCAACTAACCCGTTATGCCAAAAATACAGTTGTAGAAAACAAAAGAGGAAGGAAATAGGGGAATGAGGCTATAAATTTCGAAATAACCGACCGGGTAGTTACATCCTCCCCTTCTTCAATAAATGTTCGTCCTTGAACGGGTCTAGAAACATACCTGAAGTCCCAAATAGGTGTGGATATCTGCTCCGCATCTCCCCCTCGATCTCCCAAGTAACCTCTTTCACTGGATGACCTCTCCACTACACTTTCACTAAAGCTATATCCTTTAATCTCAACTTTTGGACCTGCCGCTCCAAAATAGCCACTGGCTCCACGTAATAATTTAAATCACCATCTAACTGGACCGTGCTGAAATCCAAGACATGAGTAGGATCGCCGATATACTTCCGGAGCATAGAAGCATGAAATACTAGATGCACACCCGACAAGCTAGGTGGCAAAGGAAGCTCATAAGCCACCTTCCCAATCCTCCAAAGCACATCAAAAGGCCCAATTAACCGAGGGCTCAACTTGCCCTTCTTCCAAAATCTCATAACACCCTCAATGGGTGAAACCTTTAGTAGAACCTTCTCCCCGACCATATAAGACACATCACGAACCTTTCTGTCAACATAACTCTTTTGTCTTGACAGTGTTGTACAAAGCCGCTCCTGAATCACTCTCATCTTGTCCAAAGCATCATGTACTAAGTCTGTACCCAAAAGGCTAGCCTGCCCGGCTCAAACCAACCAACTGGTGATCTAGACCATCTCCCATATAAAGCCTCATACGGACCTATCTAAATACTCCACTGATAACAGTAGTTGTAAGCAAACTCCACGAGCGGTAGAAATCGGTCATATCAACCCCAAAATTGATGACATAAGAACACAACCTGTCCTCCATTATTTGAATGGTGCGCTCAGACTGTCGTTCGTCTCCACGAAGGCGAATAATCTCTTTTATGTAAATCTCAGCCAACCACTTTGAAGAATGGGTAGTACACACAGGAATGAAGTGCGCGGACTTAGTCAGTCAATCCACAATCACCCAAATAGCATTAAACTTCCTCAAAGTCCGTGGGAGTTGAACTACGAAATCCATGGTGATCCGCTCACACTTCCACTTTGGAATCTCTATCTACTGAAGCAAGCCACCTAGTCTCTGATGCTCATATTTCACCTGTTGAAAATTGAGACACCGAGCTACAAACCCCACTATATCTTTTTTCATCCTTCTCCACCAATAGTGTTGTCTCAAATCCTGGTACATCTTCGCGGCACCCGGATGGACGGAATACCGCGTGATGTGGGCCTCCTCTAGAATAAACTCCCAAAGTCCATCTATATTGGGCACACATATCCGGCCCTGCATCCTCAATGCCCCATCATCGCCAATAGTCACATCACTAGAATCATCATGCAGAACCTTGTCCTTTAGGACAAGTAAATGAGGACCATCCTGCTGGCGCTCTATGATGAAATCGAATAGGAAGACCAAGAAACAACACAAGCTAGGACCCGACTAGGCTCCGAAATATCCAATCTCATAACCGATTGGCTAAGGCCTGAACATTAACTGCAAGAGGTCTCTCACCAACAGGAAGGAACGCAAGAATTCGCATAATTACTGCCTTTCTACTCAACGCATCGGCCACCATAATAGCTTATCTCGGATGGTACAAAGTTGTAATATCATAGTCCTTTAGCAGCTCCAACCATTTTCGCTATCTCAAATTGAGATTCTTCTGTAGCGCTGGAGACTGCGATGATCAATAAATACCTCACAAGATACACCGTAGAGATAGTGCCTCCAGATCTTCAACACGTGAACAATGGCATCCTACTTCAAATCATGAGCAGGGTAGTTCTTCTCATGGGGCTTCAACTGACGAGAAGCACAAGCAATCACTCTACCCTCCTACATCAACACACCCCCAATGCTGACTCGAGAAGCATCACAATATATTGTATACGAACCTCAAGCTAATGGCAGAACTAACACTAGAACCGTGGTCAAGGCAGTCTTGAGCGTCTGAAAGCTCACTACACACTCATCCGACCACCTGTAAGGAGCACCCTTTTGGGTCAATTTTTTTCAAGGGTGATGCAATAGATGAAAATCCCTGAACGAACTGATGGTAATAACCCGCCAAACCAAGAAAACTACAAATCTCTGTGGCTGAGGACGGTCTAGGGCAACTCTTGACTGCCTCTATCTTCTTCGGATCAACCTGAATACCCGACTAGACACCATGTTCCACAAGAACGCCACTGAACTAAGCTAAAACTCACACTTGGAGAACTTTTCAAAAGCTTCTCCTCCCTCAACCGCTGCAATAAAAATCTCGAATGCTCAGCGTGCTCCTCCTAGCTATGAGAGTACACCAAGATATCATCCATGAATACAATTGTATGCAGTAAAATTGGAGGGTCCAATTTTCGGCCATTACAACACCTCGTGAGCAAGCTTTCCAAAGGCTCGAGACTACGGTCGATATTTATCTCGAGGGGCCATCAATGTTCAACCTCGAGGCAGTGCAAGTCGACGATTATGGTAGAACAGTAGGAAGTTCCTTAGGCGCACGACTAGGGCTAACAAAACCTAGAAGGCTAGCTCTGACCCGTATCAGGGCATTAAGTGGCTATACCTGCCCCATATCTTTGTAATTAATGCGTTTATACTATGTTCCACCTCATATATAAAGGGGAATCGTTGTAATTTGTACACATCTGTTAGTTAATATTAAATACACAAGAACATTCTCTCTGCTCTCTAACATATTCTCTTAAGCTCTTTAATTCCATTTATTACTTACATTCATTGTGTTCTATTTATTGTTCTTCATTTGTGGCTTATTATTGGCCATAAAGAGCTATCATCAAATCTATCATAATTGTTAATCCCTCCAACGACAGCCTATGGCAGAGTATATGACTCGACCTCGAGGCCCCGATCTCTAACTGTTTGGTTCGATTATCATACCGTTTCTAAGTTGCAATCTTGATTTCTAATCCTTTATTTAGCATCCATTGCTTAACAACTAGAATAAAAATAGATCACATATTTTTAGAACCAAAAAATCAAATTTAATTGTAATTACCATTTTCACGGTAAAGAGTTTGGCACCCACCGTGGAGCTAAAAATAATAGTGATTATTTTCTTGCTGGTTTAACTACATAGCGCAAGTTATCTTTCACACTTTTTTTTGTCCAAGATCTTTGATTTCGGGTCAAAATGTCTAACTCAGTAAACGCACGTGAAAACATCAATCTTGAAGACCATGGAGAAAATGGTGTTGACGTCCCAAGTGTTGGCGTGCCACCACAAAACCCTAAGAATGCACAAGAATCAATTCCCGTGGGCGTGGTCTCGCGCAACGCTCAACACGTCAAAATAAGCTCCCACGCCAACAGAAGTATACACCAAAAAGATCAACAAAAAGCTCAAAAAATGCCAGTTAGAAGAGAACGAGAGGTTAGCCTTCACGTTATCTTTGAAATCTTATAGGCGCAACAGCTGGCGTCGCTCGGCTGCAAAGTCATCAGAAAAATCCCAGCATAGTGGCACCGGGGACGGCTCCTCCAGCCGAGCAAGTACCAGAGAGGTCAAGAAACAATGGGTCGGTAGTCGACCCCGCAATCGTAAAGATGCTCGAGTACCTCACAATGAGGATCTAGTTGGGCGTTAAGAAGATAGAAGCCAACGACAAAATGGTCGATGACATGTCCCAACCTTAGGAGGCGCGACCGGCGCTCAATCGAGTGAACCTAATTGAGCAAGCCTTATCAAATACTTTCTACCCAACTCAATGCGATTAAGGGATCCGATTCCGTTTAATTGGACAACAAAAGGGGTTGTACATTCAACATTGATAGCTTACTTTATAACACAACCTTAAACCGTAGTTAGGCTTCCAAGATTTCATACAGTTATAGTTTAGAAGAAAGCAAGAGTACAAATTTACAACATGGTTCATTGACCTATCCAATACCCGTACATAACACACACAAACGTCTACGGACCCTCTAAGGATACAAAAGACAATGATAACAACGCCGGCAACAAGGTCACGGCTATACCTCAAAGTGGATATCTATAACAAAAGGTGTACAACATAACCCCTTGAAGGAGAAAAGGGCTCACCAAGACTTGAGAGGAGGATGCTCCGCTACACCCGATCGGTACTATCCGCTTTGGAGCCAACTACATTTATTTAGAAATGTAGCGCCCCCGGCAAAAAGGATGTAGTATCATGGAATAGTACTAGTATGTATAACTAAACACCATCCTGTTAGAAAGAACAACCATACAAGAGTAAAGAGGAAATCGTAAAGACAACAAAGTTTCAAATAAGCACCATGCCAACAATATAAGGAGGTTCACATGATTTTCACATAGTTTCTGAAATTTTAGATTGGGGCATCCCACATTGTTGCATCATTATCAATATTACCACCGCTTCCATGAGCGGAGTCCGATCACGGCCCGATCGGCTAAGCCGTCTCCCCGAGATATTGCCATTATTTCATTCACACTTTCTAGTTCCAATTGTCAATATATTACCACCAGGTGTATATATCGTGGCATCCGATCACGGCCCGATCGGCTAAGCCGTCTCCCCGAGGCGTTACCATTATTTCATTATTCATCTCACTCCAATCTTTGGTTACACATGTATTAGTTTATCGGCACTTGGGGCCATAATTTCCACATTCCATAACTCAGGTTTCACATTGTTCCCATTTACAACATTTACTTTGTCACTTAAGATCATAGGCACATACAAAAGCAATTTAAGTTATAAGCATAAAGGGAATTCGTCAAGTTTGGCATATTAGTCCCAACGTAACCTTGGCATGAAATTTAGGTATTCAGCATATAGATCATGTTCTCCACACACCTTCCATTTACAAAGAATAGCACATTAAACACATGAAGGAGTACCTACCACATACATTTTCACAACATTAATTCACTTAACATATCAAGTACTGCATCAATCACGTTTCAAACTTACAACATTTACACGGACACCAAGGATGCTCAATTTCTAAGAGGAGGGGGTTTTAGCCATACATACCTCAATCGAGTTTTCCTTAAATCTTTATAATAAATTCAGTGACTCATAGCACTTCAATCTATTTTATGAGAATTGCAAATTGAACCGAGAATTAGAGATATGCTTTGGGTTCTAGTTAATTCGAGCATGTTACCAAGCACTAAGTGTGCATAATGATTCTAGGACCCTTTTGTGAGAGATTTCTATCATGTTTTACCCCAATTCCTATCTTTTTAACGCACAACCTCCCAATACTCCATTATCTATTGTGCATGCAAGATACTAGCCCTTATACCCATGGACCCACTTGTTAATTACCTATTTTTATAGAAATTTCGAAATTATAGATGAGGGTACAGTCCTTACCTCTTAGGATGAAGACCTAGTGAATCCAATGAACAATCTTCAAGGATTTGGGGCAAGGATTGAGAGGGGACTTGACTTGATGAAGATTACTCCCTCTCACCCTAAAACTCCATCTCTCACTCTATATGCTGGGAAATAATAGAAAAATGGTCTAATTGGTGTTTTTAATAGGATGGGCCCGGGTTTTAAAAGTTAGAAAATAGGATCCCTGACGAAATCTGCGGTTGAATATGCGATCGCATTCCTGACATTCGGCCCGAAAAATGGACCGCAAAAATGGTCCCAAAAACCTAAAAGTACTTCCTAGGTATGCAGCAGAAATGTGGTCTGCATACCCGTTCTGCGGTCGCATAATGCACCACGGAACTACCCCTATGGGATTATGCGACGACTATGCGGCCCGCATATCGATTATGCAATCGCATAATTGGCCGCATAGTTGACCTCAAATTGGCCAACACACTGTTTCATTCTGCAGTGACTATGTGGTATGCATAGCTTTTATGCGACCTCATTCTCGACCCCAGAATCGCACCTTTCTGGGAAATATTATTCCTTGACTATTTAATGCATATATCAGTCCCAAGGTTCCTAATTTACACATTTCTAACACATATTCCTAATTTGGCACTATGAGCTTTCGAGTTTCTGAGTAGTAGTTTTCACGGGGTCTTACATCCTCCTCCACTTAAGATCATTCGTCCTCGAATGAGGATTAAGGTTCGCTCATTAGAAAATTTTCCTTATGCAATATCAGCTTCTCACAATCGTGGAACACCTCAGCAGCTCCGAATTGGCTAACTCCCTAAATTTCTAAAAATTTTGCTAGAGTTCCTTTATATATAGGCCTATCCACCTGTCAGAGAGTCCCAAAAACATATCGTAACAGCATATACATAATCCATAGACACAACATAACCTGAACAATACTAACCATAACCGCATAGGCAATTATATAACCAAAACGAAACAGGACAGTTTTACATAGATCAAATCAAAGATACAGAGTTCATAGGGACCAAATGGATGAAAGCTATTACATGGCTATACAAACCAATGTGGGTACTTCCTTCTCATTCTTCATCGGCTTCCCCAGTGGTTTCCTCAACCTGCTGGTTTCGCCATAACACCTTTACGGAGGCAATATCCTTATTCCTCAATTTTCGGACCTGCCTCTCAAGAATGGCAACTGGAACTTCTTCATAGGACAGTTCTTTATTAACCTCAATAGTTTCAACTCGCACGATAGTGGACGGATCTCCCACTATTTTCTTCAACATAGACACATGAAAGACTGGGTGTACCAATGACATCTCGGGTGGCTACTCAAGTTGTATGCCACCTGACCAATCCGCTGGATGATCTTGTACGGTCCGACATTTCTTGGGCTTAATTTTCCTTTCTTCCCAAACCGCATGATACCCTTCGTGGGGGAAACCTTTAAGAATACCCAATCATCTTATTTGAACTCCAAATCCCTATGACGGACATCCGAATAAGTCTTTTGGAAACTCTGAGCAGTTTTCAACCTTTCCTTAATAATTTTGACCTTCTCCATGGCCTGGTGCACAAGGTCTGGCCCTATCAATTGAGCTTCTCCAACCTCGAACCACCCAACGGGAGACCTACATCTCCTACCATACAATGCCTCAAATGGTGCAATTTGGATACTAGTGTGGAAGATGTTGTTATACGCAAACTCTATGAGTGGCAAGTGATCATCCCAACTACTTTTGAAATCAAGAGCACAAGCACGCAACATATCCTCAAGAGTCTGAATAGTCCGCTCTACTTTCCCGTCAGTCTGGGGTGAAAAGTTGTACTAAGATTTACCTGCGCGCCCAAACCTTGCTGAAATTTCTTCCAAAAGTTGGCCGTGAAATGAGCCCCTCGATCTGAAATGATTGAGACTGGAGTACCATGCAACATGACTATTTCCTTGATATACAACTGAGCATACTGTTCCGCTGTGTCGGTAGATTTGACTGGCAAGAAGTGCGCTGATTTTGTGAGTCAATCAACAATCACCCAAATTGAGTCAAGCTTGCGTGGAGTATGCGGCAACCCTACCACAAAATCAATATTGATCATCTCCAATTTCCACATTGGAATTTCTATGCTTTGAGCCAGTCCTCCGGGTCTTTAATGTTCGTCCTTCACTTGATGACAGTTCGGACATCTAGCCACAAAGTCTGCCATATCCCTTTTCATTTTTTTCCACCAATAAACTTCCTTAAGATCATAATACATTTTTGTAGAACATGGGAGCACTGAATACCTGGAAGTGTGAGCTTCTACCATGATCCTTCCTCGAAGACCGTCCATATCCGAAATACATAGGCGGCCTTGGCACTGTAGGGTACCATCATCCATGCCAAGGGAAAAAGGTGTGGTCTTGCATTTGTGAATCCCCTCTTTCAGCTGTGCTAATAATGGATCATTGAATTTCTTTTCCTTCACCTCCGCCACGAGCGATGATACGGCTCTATTCTGCACAATTATCCCTCCTTCACTGGAGCCCGCCGGGCGAACTCCCAAACTAGCCAACAGATGAACCTCCCGGGCCAACGGCCTCTGATATGCCTTCAAATGAGCAAATACTCCCATGGACTTTCGACTAAGAGCATCTCCCACAACATTAGCTTTTCCCGTGTGATAGAGAATATATATGTCATAGCCTTGAGTAACTCTAGCCATCTTCTCTGCCTCTGATTCAACTCCTTCTGCTTGAAAATATATTGAAGGCTCTTGTGGCCCCTGAATACATCCACATGGACACCATATAGATAATGTCGCCAAATCTTTAGCGCAAACACCACTGCAGCAAGCTCTAAGTCATGGGTTGGGTAATTATTTTCGTGATTCTTGAGTTGCCTAGAAGTGTAGGCTATAACTTTGCCATGTTGCATTAACACAAACCGAAGCCGGTCCTTGAAGCATCGCAATACACCACAAATCCCTCTGTACCCTCTGGCAGGGTTAATATCGGTATTGTAGTCAATCTTGATTTCAATTCCTAGAAGCTCCTTTCACAAGCATCGAACCACTGGAACTTAGCTACTTTCTGGGTCAATTTAGTCAAGGGAGAGGCAAGAGTAGAAAACCCCTCCACAAACCTTCTGTAGTACCCAGCCAAACCCAAGAAACTGCGAATCTCTATTGGAGTAGTAGGTCTAGGCCAATTCTTTACTGCTGCAATCTTTTGAGGATAAACCATAATTCCTTCCCTGGAGACGACATAACCCAAGAACGCGATAGATTCAAGCCAAAATTCACATTTCAAAAATTTCGCATAAAATTGGTGTTGCTGAAGAGTCCACTAAACTGTCGTGCGATTGTTAGCATTATCCTAACGACTTCGGGAATACACAAGAATATCGTCAATGAACACTATCACAATGGAGTCTAGAAAAGGCTTAAAGACTCCATTAATAAGATCCATGAATGATGTCGGGGCATTTATTAGCCCGAAGGACATCACTAGAAATTCAAAGTGCCCGTACCGAGTTCTAAAAGCTATATTTGCAATATCCTGCTCTCTTATCTTCAATTGATGATACCCAGACCGCAAGTCAATTTTCGAAAAACACATAGCTCCTTGCAATTGATCAAACAAGTCATCTATCCTTCCTAAAGGGTATTTATTTTTAATGGTGACTTTGTTAAGCTACCGGTAGTCAATACACATCTGCAGCGACCCATCCTTCTTCCTTACAAACAAAACTGGTGCGCCCCATGGTGACACACTTGGCCGGGTTGTGAGGCCCCGTAAAAATTTTTGGCTCAAAACCCAGTATCTTGTGGTGTCGGCTCGCCGCTGTTCAGACCCTTGGTATTGATCTAAGCTTTTAAGAATCAAAAGAATCAATTTTCCAGAAAAATGCCATTATGCGGCCCAGAATGCGGTCGCAGATCCAGTATGCGGACCGCATTCCTACCGCATAGCGAAACAGTGGCTTGGTTAAACTTGAGGTCAAGATGCGGTCCAAAATGCGACCGCATAATTGATATGCGGACCGCATTTCTACCGCAGAGTTGAACAGAAGAGTTGTCAAAATTAATGTTGAAAATGTGGTCTATTATGCGATCGCATAACCAATATGCGGACCGCATAGTTGTCGCATAAATTCCTCAAGGATTTGTGAAGGTCAGTTCTGTGGTGCAAAATGCGACCGCATAATAGGAATGCGGACCGCATTCCTATCTCGCAGACCCAAACAAAATCCTCAAAGTTTTGGGGGCAATTCTGCGGTCCAATCTGCGGACCGCATTTCAGTTCTGCGATCGCAGAATGCGACCGCAGATCTTGTTCAGCTCCTATTTTTCTAAATTTCAAACCCGACCCCTTTTTAATAAAACAACCTAACCCCCTCATTTAACAAGTTTCTTAACAAAATAAGAGAGCGGAAGAGAGGGTTCTTGAGAGAGAAAGCCATCTCCATCAATTTGATTCTCCAAAACTATCTGGGACGGGAAATTTCAAAGTGTGTGTTTTCATCCCCATTCTTGCAGGTAAAATCCCTAACCATTTTCATTAAAATTCTGGTTTAATCTAAGGGGGGAGTCTCAGGCATTGGTCCTTAAAAATAATGGTTAAAATGGTGCATGCATGTCTACTAAAACGTAGAACCTAGTGGGAGTAATTGGGTGGGAGCAAAGACTTGTGCAAAGAAGGGGCTAGTAACTTAGATATGTTCGAGTAGTGATTGTGAAGCTTGAATTTTAAGTTATGTGTATTAATTTGTGCACTATATTGACGCTGCTAGATTATTTGGTGAATTGGAAGTAGGAATTAAAAAGGAATTCAGCTCCAGGTATGTATGGTTAACTTTGAACTTTGTAAAATCGCCTTGTTTGAGTGTTTGAGTGCTTGGTATGTAATTTCAACGTGGATTGTTGTGAAATTCCTGTGATTGGTATAGTTGAGTGATTGTGGTCACGCCTTCGCTACATTGATGTAAGTAATTGGAAAGAAACCAAGTTTGTGATTGTGAATGTGCTATGTGGTAAGAACGTGAAACAAGTAATGAAAGGAAAAAATGGGAATTTATGTGATCGGAATAACTGTGGTAGTAATATATGTGGTTGTCGTGGAAAAATTATCGTTGTGACCTATCAGTGCATATGAGTTGTGGAATACATGGAAATGGTGCTGATGGCTATGGGAGTTCATGTAAGTTCTTGTTATTGCTCCTTGAGGATCATTGTTGTTATTTCTTGAGAATCGTAGTTGTTGTTCTTTATGAATTGTTGTTGTTGTTGTTGTGTTGTTTGTGAATTGTGATTGTTCGGTGGGATCGGGTTGCGCGCCGCAACACGAAGTAATAAGGTGTGGGTTGTGGTGATAAGGGTGGCCGAGGTAATAAGGTTGGAAAGCGATCGAAATCGCTATTGAAATGAAATTATGAACCAATTGTGAAACTATTGATGTGGAAATGTGGAAGGGGAAACAGGAGAGATTGTAACCTTGTTTGGTTGGATTGTTCTTTATTTGTGAATTTGATTGTTATTTCTATTTCATACCTGTTTGGCTTAATTGTTTCCCTCCTTGTGTATTTGATTGTCGTTTTGTCACTGCTACTTACTTGTTATGGTTCGAGTTTACTTGGAGCAAAGTTTGTTCATACATACCAGTACAATTCAAATGTACTGACGTCCCTTTTGCCGGGGGCGCTACATTCGTGTTATGATTGTAGGTGGATCTATAGCAGGTACTTCAGTCCACCAACTGTAGCTCCTCATCACCTTCCATCTGCTGAATTGGTGAGCCCCTTTCCTTCCGGGGCCCTGCGTGGCTCATGCCACTCTCGTTTTGGGATCTTGTTTTGATATTTGTATAAGGTATAGCCGGAGCCTTGTTACCGGCAAATATTGTACCATCCTGTTGTACTAATTAGAGGCTCCGTAGACAGTAGATGTGGGTTAGAACTTATGTAAAGTAGTGTTTCATGCGTTGGTAACGAATTGGTGATTTCGTTTACTATTATGTAAATACGTATGCTTTCTTTTATAAATTAAAACGTGTTCTTAATTAACTATTTGGCAAACTCTTGGAATAATTGAGTAAGGAAAACATGGGGTAACACGCGGGTTAAGAAAGGCACCCAGGTCTACTCAACTGGGGCTACCCGGTCGGGCGCCGGTCATGTCCCTTGAATTTGGGGCGTGACAAACTTGGTATCAGAGCCTAAGGTTTAATGGAGTCCTAGGATGTCTCGGAGCCGTGTCTAGTAGAGCCCTACTTATCGGTGTGAAGTCGACCACATCTATAATTGGGGGGCTGCATGGACATTTAGGAAATTCCCACTTCTTTGTTATTCTGTAACGTGCGGTGAAGTGAAAAGTGAAAGTATCCATATCTAACTCGTGCTTTGTTCCGAACTTTTTCAGTAATGACACCTAAAAAGAGATCTAGACTCGGCCTTGGAGCCAATGCCACCACAAGTGAGGCTATGAATCATGTACCTGATGCCGTGGGTGAGAGTGACTCCCCAGCCTTGAACCTACCTGGCCCGTCTATCCCAGACCAGCATGTTCCTGATCCTGCAGTGGCAGAGGGTGCCACCATCCCTCCCGCCGATATTCCTGAATCTGGCACCATTCCAGCTCCTGGTCCCGAGGTTTCTGATGTGGACCTTAGGGGAGCCATCCGCATGTTGACCCAGTTATTGGCCGCTCAGGCCCAAAGATCTCAGGATGCCCCTACATCCTCTAGAGGACAGGAAGATTCTACTAGCTCCAGAGTTAACCAGTTTTTGCGGTTAGCCCCTCCAGAGTTCTCAGGCACAGACCCAGAGGCCGATCCGCAGGAATTTCTTGACGAATTGTATAAGACCCTCCGAGTGATGAAAGCTTCAGAGACAGAGGGAGTTGAATTGGCATCATACAGGTTGAGGGGAGCAGCGTATTCATGGTTCGAGATGTGGGAGGACTCCCGTGGGGAGGGAGGACCTCCAGCCAGATGGGATGAGTTTGTAGATGCGTTCATGGACCAGTTCTTGCCTGCTGAGACAATAGCAGCCCGTGCCATGGAGTTTGAGACCCTCAAGCAGGGTAGTATGAGTGTTTGGGAGTACCACATGGATTTCGTGCAATTGTCCAAGTATGCTCCCCAGTTAGTGTCGACCATGGCAGCTAGAGTTCGGCGATTTGTTCAGGGCCTTAGTCCCTTGGTAGTAAATGAGGCGATACAGCGGCCTTACACTCGGATATGAACTATGGAAAGATTGTGGGATTCGCCGAGGTCTACCTCGAACTGATCTACTTATCCTTTTGGAGGATCGTGATGGTCCTCCGCCACTTCGTTAATAACACCGGAGCACCCCCGATTTACCCTCGACTATCTGCTTCGTCTCTACAGTCCTCGAATCTTCCGAGGGGATTAATCAAGCTCGTTCGTCCGACGAGGAAAGCTCCCTTATCGAGTGAGGAATTGGAGCCCTAATNGGTCGTCAGAGCCGTCTCAGTCATATGCTCAGTCCTCAGCGAGCGCACCATCATCTCTGCACAGTTATCAGCAGAACAGCCGTATGAGACCAGGTTCAGACAGTAGGAGGCCCCATCAGTTCGGTCGTTCAGGAGGGAGATCACAGCAGCAGGGGAGGGTTCCATGCCCCAAGTGTGGGAGATTTCATACAGAGACTTGCTACTTGCCCAAACTAGAGATAGTAAGAACCCGACTTGAGCTCATATCAACTATTTTGTTCGATACGCATTTGGACTTGAGAAAGCCAAACTGGGCAAAATCACTCTTTGATCGAGAGCTATTGAGTGAGTAATATAGAGTTGATAGTTCTAATACTCCCTAATCAACAAACAAGTATTACCATCTTTAACCCATTAGGTGAACAACTATGTTATGGTTACATCCCTAGGTTTTTTTAAACTATTTGAAGAACACCAAAACAATCATTCATTTCTAGTTTCTTTTACCTATCTTACAATTGTTAGAGTAATAGTACAAGTAGAATTCAAAATTCTTGTGAAAGTGTCAAATTTAGTTAATCCATTTGCATTCTTCAAGTGTATACTGATCACGTCCCAACTATGCCGTATAAAAGGA